>NW_027100719.1:2415877-2435785 GCF_040412425.1 Macrobrachium rosenbergii | reverse complement strand
GGGAGGGAGGATTAACTTGCCGAGAACCTTTCGCTATTTTTAAGTAGGATTCTGAGGTCGTACATTTTATTGCAGTATCATTATTCAATTCTTGTTATCTTTACCTCTCTTCTCTCTCTCTCTCTCTCTCTCTCTCTCTCTCTCTCTCTCTCTCTCTCTCTCTCTCTCTCTCTTGGTTTTGTAGATGCGTTTACAAATACTAGGAAATTAGAGAGAGACAATCTCAAGTAGAAAATTAGAGAGAGACAATCTCAAGATACAACCTCTCTCTCTCTCTCTCTCTCTCTCTCTCTCTCTCTCTCTCTCTCTCTCTCTCTCTCTCTCTCTCTCTCTCTCTCTCTCAGGTTTGTAGATGATTTTATTAATACTATAAAAGTAAAGAGAGACAATATTTTTTTTTTCTCTCTCTCTCTGTGTTGTAGATGACTCTACAAATACTAAAAAATTACAGTTAGTCACTAGATACAATCTCTCTCTCTCTCTCTCTCTCTCTCTCTCTCTCTCTCTCTCTCTCTCTCTCTCTCTCTCTCTCTCTCTCTCTTATAATACCAAACTAGAAAGAAAAAAGAGATACATATTGTCAAGTAAGCTTGACACTATACTTATGTCAAAATATTAAATGTGTTTCCCTGGTACTGAGAAAGAGTTGACCTTAGAATTCTCCCCTCAAAGGTTCACAAATATCGTTACAGGGACGGCGCTCTCGAATGATCCCCGGGCAAAATAGAAGCAGATGGAACAAAATGAGTGAAGTAAAAACAGAAAAAGCAAACGTAATATAGCCAAAGTTTGAAGCTTCCAAGACCCAACTCACAGCTATTTTCTCTTTCCACTGCCAACATCAACGCAAATGCAACATAATGATAAAATTAAAATCAGAAAAAAGCAAGAAACCAAATATGTGTATGTATGTAAGTATGTACGAATGTATGTATGTAAGTATATATATATATATATATGTATGTATGTATGCATGTATGTATATATATATATATATATATATATATATATATATATATATATATATATATAGATGTTTTATAATGGATCTCCACGTGGTTACTTGAATAAAAATTAAGACAAAATCTGAAAATAAGCATTCACGTTCGGATAGCAAACATTTTTGATAAGGGAACTAAACTTTCATAAATTTTGAATTAGTTTTTGTGTACATTCATTCATTTATTTATTCACATAATATAAATGTCATGTAAATTTTAGATTGATGTGTTAGTGCATGATAAAATTAAAATCAGAAAAAAGCAAGAAACCAACACATATGAATTGGGAGGCCGTAATTTAGTCAAAGTCGGACACTTCCAATACCCAATTCATAGCTATTTCTCTCTCTCCCTCTCCCAATATAAAAACAAATGCAACATAATGATAAAAGTGAAAACAGAAAAAAGCAAATAGCACAAAACACACACAAATGGGGAGCCCGTATTACAGGCAAAATTCGAAGCTTCCAATCCACAATTCATAGCTGTTTCTCTCTTTCCCACTCCCAACATAAACGCAAATGCAACATGATGATAAAACTAAAATAAAAAAAAAAGCAATAGCCCATCACATATAAATTGGGAGCCCGTATTTCAGCCAAAGTCCGACGCTCCCAACACCCAATTCATAGCTATTTCTCTATCTCCCTCTCCCAACCAATTCCTCGACTCCTCTGGTGAAAATTTACACCAATTTTCTCCCGTCTCTCAAGATTTTTAACGCTCGGCTTACTTCAGATTTGTCTTTGAGAGATGGCGTGCTTGACACTGCGCAATGTGCTCGTCGACATTGGTACGCTACTCTTGTTTGGATGTAGAATTATTATTGTTATTTTGTTTTGCATGATTTGTTCTGTTTGAGGTATTGGTCTCATGCTTCTCTCATACTGCATAGAGAGTCAAAACTATCAATTCTGCTTCAAATACTATAAACAAATAAGCGCAACACACCTAAAGTTATTATCATTATTATCATCCCATGAATGAATAATAATAAGCGCAACATGCTGTAACTAAATTTATTATTATTATTATTATTATTATTATTATTATTATTATTATTATTATTATTATTATTATTATTATTATGCTATCCCCAAAAAAGGTTGGCTGGGCGTTCTACGACCAGCCATAACGTCATGGGGATAATAATAATAATAATAATAATAATAATAATAATAATAATAATAATAATAATAATAACTTTAGTTACAGTGTGTGGTGCTTGTTATTATCCACTCATTAGCATAATAATAATAATAAATAACATAACTTCTACCGTCATTACCATCAGCCTATAGGGATGGTGGTCTAAGAATAATCCAGCCAAAGGCCAGCTTCGCTCGCCACTGGTTCCTGTAATCTATCGTCCCGACTCTCTCTTATATTACCTTCATGTTTCATGGCATTTATACTCTAGAAGTCCTAATAATGATGGTAGTCATTTTAGTAATAATAACGACCACTCTTGTTTCTATTAAGGGTAATTGTAGTAATTGATCTTTCCAATAATATTTTCAGTACAATGATGATTTTATTCTTACAACTATAATTATAATCAAAGTGGTATGTGGTTATACAGTTGACAAGAGTTAAATGCTATTTTAAAATATTTGTAAACACCTAAAAATATATTCAGAGCTCTCTCTCTCTCAATACCCAGGGTTATACTCGTTGGCACCCTTTCACTCTCTCTTCTTTAGTTATCATATTGTTTTCTCTTTCATGGTTTGGTGCTCTCTCTCTCCTCTCTCTCTCTCTCTCTCTCTCTCTCTCTCTCTCTCTCTCTCTGGACGTACATTTCCTCGGACTGGGAACCGAAACCTGACTGTCCGCCTCTGTAATCAGAAACCACTCCGAGTGTAATTCGTGCGGCAATTGCAGTAGTTGACTTAACGACATTGCCTTATCTTAATATGACAGTGATATGTTGCGATCTTGTGTGCCTTCATAACTTCTGACTCCTTCTGCAGGCTCAGAGAGAGAGAGAGAGAGAGAGAGAGAGAGAGAGAGAGAGAGAGAGAGAGAGAGAGAGAGAGAGCAAACCATTACCATAAATATGGACGTTGCTTTTCTCAGCAGAAGAAAATCCAGAATCGTCAAGGTAAAAGCTAAACAAAATGACGCTCTTTAAAGGTGACAGGAAAACTTGAGCCTACATGCACCTCTCTCTCTCTCTCTCTCTCTTTCTCTCTCTCTCTCTCAAAATAGCCAAGGTTTGTTTAACCTTTTCTCTTTCAATCGCCCCTAAGTATCTAAGGTTTGTTACACACGTTATTCTAGGCAGGCTGGTTGCATCCCTCTCTCTCTCTTTCTCTCTCTCTCTCTCTAGTAGCCTAGTTGCTCTCTCTCTCTCTCCCAAGCAGACTAGTTGCATGTCCCTCCTCTCTCTCTCTCTCTCTCTCTCTCTCTCTCTCTCTCTCTCTCTCTCTCCTTAGGTAGCCAAAGTCTTTTGCACCTTCTCTCTCTCTCTCTCTCTCTCTAGTAGCCTAGTTGCTCTCTCTCTCTCTCTCTCTCTAGTAGCCTAGTTGCCCTCTCTCTCGCTCTCTCCCTTAGGTAGCCAAAGTCTTCTGCACCTTCTCTCACTATCTCTCTCTCTCTCTCTAAGGTAGCCAAGGTCTGTTGCACCTCCTCTCTTTCTCTCCCTAGTAGCCTAGTTGCTCTCTCTCTCTCTCTCTCTCTCTCTCTCTCTCTCTCTGCCGACTGACCAGCTAAATATGCGCCACTACAAGGCGCATGCGCCGTGCGGCACAGGTCCCCTTTGTCGATTTCCTACGCTAAGCTATCCATGGCGCTACCCACCCCAATAAATACTTACCAGTTGATAATGGGAGTCCGTGCTTGCGCGCGAGCGCGCCGGGCATAGGCTCGGGCTCGATAACACTCGCAAGTATATATTCCGTAATAATAGTTCCGGCCATTTCATATTCATTCGAGTTCAAAAGCGTTTGAGATTGACCATAATATTCAATACTTTGTCAAGCAGCCCACTAGATATCTTCTCTCTCTCTCTCTCTCTTCTCTCTCTCTCTCTCTCTCTCTCTCTCTCTCTCTCTCTCTGGCTACAAATGTTTGCATTTCCTCTCATACTGTTGACACCTCGTATCTAAAACGACTGTACCCGTACCGTCAAAACTGGCGGTAATATAAGACAGGGTCCTGACCTACTGTCGAAAATGGCGGCAATGTCAATCTTGACCTCAATTAAAGACGTTACGTACCGTCACCGGAAGCTCAGACCCATACAACTTCATTCTGCTTAGTTGCCAATGTTTCTATTATAAACAGCGACCCCGGCTAGGGATTTAGCTAAAAAGAAAAATGTATGGATGCACAATGCTATCTAGGTAAGATAGCACTGACCTAGCTATTGAATAGAATAGAACAGAATATAAAATTTAGGCGCTGGGACCTATGAGGTCATTTAGCGCTGAACTGAAAGGGAAACTGACAGCAGAAAGGTCTGAAAGGTTAAGTAACAGGAGGAAAACCTCAAAGCAGTTGAAGCACTATGAATCAATTGTTAGAGAGGGTGGAAAGTCAGATGGAAGAAAGAGAATACGAACGGAGGTACAGTAAAAGGAATGAAAGAGGTTGCAGCTAGGGGCCGAAGGGACGCTGCAAAGAACCTTAAGTAATGCCTACAGTGCACCACGTGAGGTACAAGGCACCACCCACACTACAGGGTTGACCCTAGCTATTAAAACTAAATAATTATCTCTTATGTATGAGGTTATTTCATTCATTTTTCGTCGTGGAATTTCTCCTTTATTCAACTATTTTTCATTATATTTTCCCTTTCCTGTCATTCCATTAAGGACTTGTTCATTCATTTAATTTCTGCAACATTATTTTGCAACATGCACGGTCTCCACTTTGATGTTGGGTTGAGTTGAGCTTAATATAGAATTTGGGCCAAAGGTCAAGCACTGGCACCCACGAGGTCATTCAGTGCTGAAACGGAAATCGACAGTAAAGAGGTCTGAAAGGTGTAACAGGAGGAAAATCCTCAAAGCAGTTACACTATGAATCAATTAGGAGAGGGTGGAAAGTAAGATGGAAGAAAGATAATATGAACGGAGGTACAGTAAAAGAACGAAAGGGGTTGCATCGAGTCTACTCTGAAGGAACCGTAACTATTCATCTTTTAGAATTCGCTGTTTCTAATCTGTCGAATTTAAGGACAATCCTTCTCTTCTCTTCTCTCCCTGTTCCATAGCGATTTCTCCCTGTTCCCGTCCGGCTCTGCCGCACAGACTTCGTGCATTGTCTGAAGGGAGACCCCAACTTTAATCCCTTCCTGGGGACTTTTACCCTCATTTTTCTCCCTGTTGTGGAAATATTTTCCCCTATAGCCATCCCTGCTGCTGCTGTCATTCATGTCGAATTTAAACCCTCAAGTCAATGAAGCGTTGCCATTGTTTTTTTTTTTTTTTCTAAGATGGAAAGCGATAGTGTATTTTTGTGTGTGTATATAACTCTTTATTTAGATATACTGCATGTAATTATACACATACACACACATATATATAATATATAGGTTATATATATATACATAATTTCTATATATACATATGTGTATTTAAGTATTTGCTCATATACATATTTTTACGTTTTTCCGTGGTTTTAGTTTGAAATATGCTCTGTGAGACAAGTAGCAACAATTTAAGTTCATTTAGCCTTGTGATTCTGACTTCGTGGGTACGGGAAAACGTAAAAAAAAGAGGAAAACAAAGGAGAATTTCATATGAGCATAGGGCTCTTGTTACTGAGGGAAATATTACATAAAACACGTGGGCACATTTAAAGGAGTGTATTTACATAAAGATATCAGTACGGGAAAGAGGAACTCAAGTAGATTACTATCCTGAAGGAGATTCCTACGGGATTGAATGAAACTTGGGGATTCCAGACACAGTCCGAGAAGCTTCCACGAAATAGGATCCCTCTGAAATGAGAGATATGCACATTATACGCCAGTAATGAAAATAGACAAAAGAATAATGAATTCGAGCTGCACTGAGGGTGCCAAAGGAGTAATAAAGAATTAATACTGCCGATGCAAGAGGCGCACGGACATTAGAAAAGGGAGATTTCTGGCTCTCTTTAAGCAAATATTACGAGACAAAAGCGTGACTGAAATGGGGCTCTTCCAGGGCACATTACCTTAGCAGATTTTCCGAGGGCGCATAGATGGCAGTCCGTGGATGACTTGCGATTTCCGAGGACGAGTTTCTTCCACGTGGTGAGATGCAAGGGCTTCCGTAAAGGGGCAAGGCGATGGGGACTCTCGAAACTCCAAGCAATGGCGTGTGGGCTCGAGGAATACGGTCGAAGGGGCACGAGGAAAAGTATACTTTGGAAAGGGCCACGTGGTTAGGATGCAAGGGCATCGATGGGGCCAGGTGTTGACGGCGTCTTCACTCCATATCTTCCAGCCCGCGTGTGTGTCGAGACCTCGTGGGCTTTTGCTTTTATCCTCCTATGGGGCAGGGTGCGCCAACACAGATGTTTTGACTCATTGCACCTGCTGCCCGCAGGGAGGTTTTGGCCTGTAGGAGAGACACCCAAGCCAGATTACTTTTTGCCTCGAAGGAAAGATCTTTATCAAAAATGGGAGCGCCTTTAATCTTTTAAACCCTTGTTTTTAAGTCGATAGACAGATGGTCTATCGATCGCCGGCTGGCAGTAAATGAAACACAACAGAACAACCAACAAACACAAAGGAGGGGGAGGCAGTTTGCTAGCGAATTCTTGCTAATCATAATAATATATATAAATATAAATACACACACACACACACATATATATATATATATATATATATATATATATATATATATATATATATATATATATATATATACAGTATATACGGTAAATATACATACATACATAGCCTATATTATATATATATATATATATATATATATATATATATATATATATATATTACTATAGTGATCACACAATATTGTTGCATTTATTGGATCGAATTATATTTATTTTACTAATAATAATCCCAGAACTTAAGTCAACGCTGACAAACTTACTGATGATATACCACACAAAAGCGTTAATTCAAATATGTGAGAAACTACACTGCTGCAAATAAAATTGAAATCTATTGAAAGCGGTCTTACGGCAACATTTCTGGAGATGACTGATTGATTGATTTATAGATTTTAGGCATACATGCCAAGTACTGGGGCAACTAAGACCATTCAGCGCTGAAACGGGAATTGACAGTGAAAAGGCTTGAAAGGTGTAACAGGAGGAAAACCTCAAAGCAGTTGCACTATGAAACAATCGTTAGGAGAGGGTGGAGAGTGAGATGGAAGAAAGAGAACATGAACGGAGGTACAATAAAAGGAATGAAAGGGGTTGCAGCTAGGGGCCGAAGGGACGCTGCAAAGAACCTTAAGCAATGCATACACTGCACTGCATGAGGTGCACTGACGGCACTAACCCACTACGGGGAATTTCTGGAGAGGACGGTCCCATAGTAATTATATGCCGTATTAATTAATGTAACGAAATTCAATAAAAACAAAACAAAGTTGTTTTTATGTCCGATTTCAATGACGATTACAAAGAAGATTCATTTGTGCCTCAAATTATAAAAACAAATTATAAAAACAATGTCCTTTCAAAAACATAAAAACAGGGAAAAAATAAATTTTACGTCGCTTTACAAAAGACAAATATATTTCTCATTACTCATAGGATACTCCAATCATAAGGTTTAACAATAAAAAAATTCGCCGAAGTTTCTTCGGCGCAATCGAGTTTTCTGTACAGCTGCTACAGCGTTTAATCAAGGGCACCGAAAATAGATCTGTCTTTCGGTGGTCTCGTATAATGCTGTATGAGCCGCGGCCCATGAAACTTTAACCACGGCCTGGTGGAGTTCTGTCATATATCGTTTCCAGAAGCGCGATTATGGCTAACTTTAAACTTAAATAAAATCAAAACTACTGAGGCTAGAGGGCTGAAATTAAAATTAGCATATGACACCTACAATAAAAAAAAGCCGAATAAAAAGAACTACTATCTTAATTATCTAACTTCCTTATGAATAAAGACTGTTTCATACACCTACACAAAGACACAGCAACAATCTAAAATTCTACACACACACTACGCTATTTGCTTCGTATCTCATATAGTACAATCTCGTTTCTTATGATACTAAGGCCATTCCTTTTCAGCACCCCGAATGTGCATAGACTG
The DNA here is from genome assembly GCF_040412425.1 of Macrobrachium rosenbergii. NCBI lineage: Eukaryota > Metazoa > Arthropoda > Malacostraca > Decapoda > Palaemonidae > Macrobrachium > Macrobrachium rosenbergii. The sequence goes on along the minus strand of NW_027100719.1, from coordinate 2,427,551 downwards.
AATTTGGTGCTGTTTTGGCTTGTTACCTACGCGTCACCTACTCCGAGGTGCTAGTACTAAACACCGTATGGTAAAATGTAAAGCAGACGGCCGCAGGTAGATATCGCTTATTATTAATATAAAATAATTTGTCGAGCCCACAATATAGAAAAGGGTGTACAGTATATAATACTTTGTTCCCCGAGGGGATAGTACTAAACACGGCGTCCCAAGGAGCTTCCGCCATGTTTATTACTAGCACCTCGGAGCAGGTGACGCCTAGATAACAAGCCGAAGCACCTTGAACTCCTACCAAAACACTTGTTTATATGAGACACAGAAATAGGCCTGCACACAAAAAAATGTAACAATAGATATACCAGGGCTATAATGATATAAAAACTAAGTATACCAGTAAGAAATACTGGTTAAACGTGCACGAACTACCTGAGAAAGAGGCGGCCCGCGGGAAATGATCGAACTTGCCATTTAGTGCAGCAGATAATTGCATATTTCATAAGAATCGTTCAGATAGTGAAACAAGCATGAAATTTTGCACAAGTGCTCTTTAAAGTTCCTCTATCAGAAAAGGGCGCTGGCCACGCAAAAATTTAATATGGCGGCCAAATTCCAAGATGGCGGCCAGTATCGACAGATTTTGGCTAATTTTTCACTAGAATGGCATGTATTTGCTTCTAGCAATATGGTAAAGCTCTTCCATACTATTTCTTGTGAATATTATGTTTCTGTAGCTTCCCAGTACAGTTTACCTTTAAATATGGGGGCTACATGGCTGCCAAGAAAAGGTAGAAACAATAATTATAATGAGAAATAATGCCCGTTCAACAATTATCGTTTTAAGCATGGATCTTGGTTTCTGTGGTTTTAGATCCTAATGAGGCCATCTCTTTCGAATAACTCATCAATTTTGAAGGAAAATTAATAAATGTAAAAGAGTGTATGTCTGCACACAACCAGGGCACACTGGTGACATCACTGCTGTGTAACTCAGCATGGGGTTCAGTGCCAGCTAATCCAGCTTTACTAATCCTGAAGTCTTAGACTAGTAGTTGTAGTATAGTTTAGTTTAGTGTCCCAAATGCTTTCTAACAGCCCCAGACCAGCTATAGTTAGATAGCCGCACCTGAATAGACAGGATGTGCCAGCAGCGGAGAGCGAGCCAAGGGTATGGGGGCTGTACATGATGGTTCATGTACTTACCCGGATGGTGTACAGATCACACGGGACTTAAATGGCACTGGATGAATGATCGGGCTAGGTGTGTAGGAGATCGAACCTAGTTGAATCCCATACAGGAATGTGTGCTTTGTTTAAGGTGGTAAAAGGATAACCCCTCGGCCTTAATCAAAAGTGAAATCATGGCAGAATGTGATGCCAATCCAATATTGAGCAGTAGAAAAACAAACTGGAGTTTGTGTTGTCTTTGTCAGAAGGACAAAAAGAGGTGAGCACTTGACATCACCTCCAAGTCATCATGTCCTAGACCATGATGGGTACACAATGCTGGCAAGGAACATTCCCATGTTCAGTGAAATTAATGAAATGCCACTGATAATGGATCCAGCAAGGCTGGATGAAGGTGATGGCATAGAGGCCACTCTCAGGAAAAAATGCAGCAAAATACCATGTGAACTGTCGCTTGTTGTTTAACAACACTAAACTGGACCGTGCAAGAAAGCGACAATCCAATGACCAGACCAGCAACACTGAGACTAGTCGTGCAAAACTGCGCCGAACCAGTCATGACAATGAAGTTTGCATTTTTCTGAGAAAGTGGCACCTGCATCTGATCTCAGACAGGCTAGTACTAAGGGCCTTGACTTGAAATTGCGTGAATGTGCAGAGATACTTAGTGATGGCAAGCTCCTTGCTAAGTTGACTGGTGGGGATGTCATTGCACAGGAGTTTAAGTATCACCATGCCTGTCTTTGTGCCCTCTACAACAGAAAAAGGTCCTACCTGAGGAGCCTTGAGAAAGACCAAGGTAGCACTGAGTCAGAATCAGATGTGTATCCACTAGTTCTGTCAGAACTGATGACATACATTGTTGAAAACAACCTTTGTTCAGATGATCCAGTCACATTTCGGCTGGCAGATATTTGCCACCTCTACCAACAACGTCTGGAACAATTAGGTGTAGAGTCACCAAGTGTAAATTCCACGAGACTCAAAGACAAACTTCTGGCAGAAATTCCAGAACTTGAGGCTCATAAATCTGGCAGAGATGTATTACTTGCATTTCAAAAGGATGTGGGAAAAGCACTTGCTCAATCATCTGATCTTTCAGAGGCAGTTATCATTGCTAAAGCAGCAAATATTCTCAGAAAGTCTATACTTGATCATCAGTCACGGTTTGATGGCACATTTTCTGAGGCTTGTGTACGAAATTCTGTGCCTCCTCTCCTGCTCCAGTTTGTAGGGATGGTTGAGCATGGGGCTGACATCAAGTCACAGTTACGATTTGGAGCATCAAAGTCAGACCAGGCCATTGCACAGCTCATGCAGTTCAACTGCTACCCCGATACAAAGAGGAGCAACAACTCATAGACACTCCAAAGACAGAGAAACACCATTCCCAGTCTACATGGGACTCTCAGTCTATGCCAAAACCAGGAAGAGAAACCTGGTTGAAATGCTACATCAGTATGGCCTCAGTATCTCTTATGACAGAGGTCTCTGCACAGTTAGGAGATGCCACAGTTAGCAAATATGTGGAGGAGGGTGTGGTCTGTCCCCAGTACTGCTAAAAGGGTTGTTCACCACTGCAGTGACGGACAACATCGACCACAACCCATCTGCAACTACTGCCACTACCTCCTTCCATGGAACTAGCATCTCCATATTTCAGCACCCCACCAAGGAGAACACTGGACAGGAAAGACAGCAACTAAAGTTTGCACCTGAGAAAGTGAGGTCGGTGCCTGAATTGCCGGACACATTCACAAACATCTCACCAGCTTCCTTTCAAACAAAGAACCCTGTGCCACCAAACACTGCAATACCAAAGCCACCCACAGATATCTTGGGGCCACAGCTTGCACTGGAGTATCAGTGGCTAGACAAGGTCATAGTCACCCAGGAAATAGATGATGCAGTGAATCTGACGTGGTCAGCTCATCACGCTTCAATGAAGAGAAGCCCAGAATTTGAAGTAACCATAACTTCATTGCTTCCTCTCCTGCGTGATCAGGCTCATTCTGTTGCTACGATCAAACACGTGATGCAGAAAGTGCAGGATGTCACTGATTTTCTGAACCCTGGCCAGATACCCATAATCACAGCTGATCAGCCAATCTATGCCGTAGCAAAGCAGGTGCAGTGGCAGTGGCCTGATCAGTATGGCGAAGACAAGTATCTGGTAATGTTTGGTGGTCTGCACATTGAGATGGCAGCAATGACATCTCTTGGTACTCTTCTTCATGGCAGTGGTTGGACAGGAGCTCTGGTGGAGGCAGGAGTTGCTTCATCTGGAACTGCAGAATCCTTCCTGTCAGCTGCAAGTGTAACCAGGACACGGCAGATGCACCAGGTTACAGCCTCTAGTTTGTACAAACTCCTGAGGACAGCATACACTGACTACTGTGCTGAGAAAGCAAACAACAATGAGCAGGCATTAGAGTTTGAGGAGTGGTGTGACCTTCGAAGACAGCAGAGTCCACAGTTCCACTTCTGGCACATGGTGTTGTCTATGGAACTTGTGATATTCCTACTGATCAGGTCCTTCCGTGAGGCCAATTTTGTCCTCTACTGCCAGGCATTGCATGAGCTGATACCCTACTTCTTTTCCAACAATAATACAAACTATGCTCGTTGGCTGCCTATTCACCTCAGGGACATGCTTACCCTAGAGAGTTCACACCCAGAGTTGCACAAGGAGTTCAAGGCTGGCAACTTTGTTGTGCACAAGACCAGTCGCCAGTTCTCAGCAATGGCTCTTGACCAAGCTCATGAGCAGACCAATGCCTTTATAAAGGCTGATGGCGGAGCCATTGGGCTGACTGAAGATCCGTCAGCACTCAGAAGATGGATGGTGGCTGGCCCAGAGATCATCCGCTTGGTGTCTGCATACGAAACAGAGGTTCAAAGTAAGGAGTCTAATGAGCAGACGACACACCATGAACAAACACCTCATGCGCAGAAGACATTCTTGGAGAGAGTCAGCAAGCTGTCATTGGCTTTGCAACACTTGGGAAGTCCTTTTCAGGAAGAGAGCCAGGATCTGTATTCCATTGACAACAAAGACATTGCCCACCCCAGCTCAGCAGAACTTCTACAGACACACCTTGACAGAGGCCGCACTAAATTTCAGAAGTTTTCAGACTCTTTGGCAAACAATGCAGTCTCCTTCTATGAGCCGATAAAGAAGAACAGAACTGACTTCTTCAGGCAAGAAGCTGCTCCTGTAGAACAGTCAAAGCAGAAACTTCTGAAGGAGGATTGCCAGCTTTTCTCAAAGCTATTTATATCCTGTCAGAGCCGTGAATGTGATCTGCAGGAATTCTTCCAGCACGAGAATCAAACATTCCCAGCTTCCCTTAGTGAGGGTGGTAGGCTGTACACATGTCAGAAGTCTCAGCTGACCTCGGTCCTGGAGAGTCATGTTACACTAGAAGACAAAGAACCAAAGACTGATGTCCTCATTGTAGATGGATCAGCTTTGGTCCATGCCTTGCCACCAAAGAAAGGAAAGACCTTTGAGGGTGTAAGGTGTCAAAGAAACGAGCAGGTAAAGGTTACTGCTGATTTATTACAGATCCAGGCGGCTTATATTGCGGCCGACTGACGCCGGGCCGTGAGAGACAATGGAATTGACTGTGACCTGAGGTCGAAACAATAAACAATAATATGCAGTGAACGAGTACGAATTACAATACGAAACATACAGAGACACAATATGGATACAGTCTTGATGCCTGTGAATGAAGAAACATATGATACACAATGTGTGACATTCGTATAAATACCACAAAGTAAAAATGATTAAAATGCGTGACCTGGCACGTTTTAGGCGTGACTAATTTAGCTTGAAGAAAACGGGAAGTCACCAAAGAAAACAAGCTCAGCGGAGACTTAATTAATGGCGCCGCCGAAACACTATCCTGGCGCCGAGTTGGTGACTTTACAAATACTCCCAAGACGAGGGACGCGTCTGATTAATCCCCTGTACCTGGTGGGACGCTGAAGGTGCCGCGGCTCCTTGAGGATAACTGAGGGGCCTCCCGCCTGTGAGGCTGCTGTTTGGGCGGTCCCTTCCTGGGCGCCGCGCGCGTGGTGGTGAGGGCGTGCTGGAGTGCGTTTGGGCGGAAGGGGTGCTGCGACGCTGCCGGGACTCTCCGACAGGAAGGCGGGCTTTAGCCGGTCTATGGAAACCCAGTCGTTCCTGCCTGGAAGTGCCAGCCGGAACGCCTTGCTGTTCCGTTCCAGCACGCGGAAGGGTCCCCTGTAGGGCTTAGTTAGTGGTGGACGGACGGCGTCGACTCTGGACGAAGACGTGGGTGGCGGATGACAGCTGTGGCGGCACGAAGGTGGTTGCTCTGTCGATGTATGAGCGCCTGCAAGGGGCGAACTTGCCGGCCACGTCGCGGAGCCTCTGCAGAGATGGGGAGTGGCGATCAACCGTCACGAGCTCTCCCGGCACCACGAGGGGTTCCCCCCAGGTTTGTTCAGCTGCGGATGGGGTGCCGTCGGCTCTGGGGCGGTCCTCAACCCGAAGAGGACCCACGGCAGCTGATGTTTCCAGTCCTCGGCGGTGCAGCGGGCCATGAGGGATGACTTTGGGACCTGTGGAACCGTTCAACCAGGCCGTTGGCGCTGGGTTGTACGCTGTGGTGGTGTGGTGCGTGGTTCCCAGCAGTTGAGCCAGGGCAGACCACAGCTCGAGAGGAAAGCGGGCCCCTGTTGGTTGTGATGTGGTCCGGGGCGCCGGGCTGCTAACCCAACTGAGAGCAGGGCCTCGGCGCACGCGCTGGCGGTGGCTTCTTGCATGGGCGTGGCAGGCCACCTCGTTGAACGGTCTACCACCGTGAGGAGGTATCTGGATCCGCCTGATGGGGAAGGGGCCCGACGACGTCGATGTGGATGTGGCCGGCGGCGCCCTGGTTGTGGGAACTCGCCTACCCCGACTGCGTGTGACGACCACTTTACTGGTCTGGCACTGCAGGCACTGTTTTGCCCAGGCTGTGGCGTCCTTTTGCACCCCGTGCCAGACGAACTTTTTGAAAGCAGTTTGGCCGTGGTCCCTGCCGGAGGGGGTGAGAGGCCGTGGATGATGTCAAATACCTGGCGGCGGCGTGAGGCTGGAACCAAAGGGCGGGGCTGGCCTGTGCTGATGTCACAGAGCAGGCTGGGGCCTCCGGGGGCGAGGGGCACGTCCCGCCACTTGAGGGATGTGATGGCGGTGCGGTATGCTGGGGTTTCTGGGTCAGCGGCCTGTTCTCTGGCAAGGTCCTGGTAATCTACACCAAGCTGCACTGCGTTCAACTCGACTCTGGAGAGGGCGTCTGCTACGGGATTTTTCTTGCCGGGAGGTACCTGACGGAACAGGTAAATTCGGCTATGGCTGAGAGGTGGCGCTGCTGTCTGGAAGACCATGCGTCCCCTTGCTTCGTGAAAGCGTGAACCAGTGGCTGGTGGTCTGTGAAGATTGTGAAGGGCGTCCCCTCCAGGAGGAACTTGAAGTGCCGAACTGGCGCGGTACATCGCGCAGAGTTCCCTGTCGAAGGTGCTGTAACGGGACTCTGCGGGACTGGAACTTCTTGCTGAAGAAGGCGATGGGCTGGGGCGCCGTTGATGATTTGCTCCAGAACAGCACCGCAGGCAACGTTACTGGCGTCTGTCGTCAGCTGGAGGGGAGCCTTGGGATCCTGGTGTGCCAAGGCGGTTGCCTTGGTGAGGGCGGCCTTCGTCCGGGAAAAGGCCTGCTGCTGGCTGGGTCCCCAAGACAGGGACTTCGGTTGACCTTTTAGGACTTCCGTCAGGGGGGCCGTGGTGTGCGCGATCCCGGGGATGAAGCGCCTGTAGAAGTTTACCATCCCAAGGAACTCCTGGACGGCCTTGATGGAGGTGGGTGTCGGGAACTTTGCTACGGCTGCCACTTTCGATGTAAGAGGGCGGACGCCTGTCGGAGATACCTCGTGACCCAGGAACTCTGCTTTCTGGACGCCGAATGTACACTTGTCAAAACGGACGACGAGGCCGTTTTCTTGAGGCGCTGGAGGACTGCTTTGTTGTGCCTCTGGTGTTCACTGTGAGACCTGGAAAATATGAGAATGTCGTCGAGCGTAGCAGACGAAAGAATTTTAGGTCCCCCAGGATGCTGTCCATGAGCCGCTGGAAGGTGGCCCCGGCGTTCCTCAGCCCGAAGGTGGAGAAGGCGAACACATAGGACCCGAAGGGCGTGATGATGGCTGTCTTTGGTATGTCCTCTGGCGCAACAGGTACCTGAAAATAAGATTTAAGAAGGTCCAATTTAGTGAATATTTTGGCCCCGTGAAAGGAGGCCGTTAGGTCTTGCATATTGGGCAGAGGGTAGTGGTCGGGCTCCGTTGCAATGTTGAGCCGTCTGAAGTCGCCGCAGGGTCTCCAGGAGCCGTCCGGTTTCTGCACCATGTGGGGGGAGGCCCATGGACTGGAGGCTTTCCTGCAGATGTCCATCCGTTCCATCTCCGCGAATGCTTTTTCGCCTCCTGAAGGCGCTGAGGGGAAGCCTGCGGAACGCGCATGTGTCGGGGGCCCTTTAGTCACTATATGGTGGTATATGCCGTGATTGGCTGGGGCCCCGGGGACTTGGCGGCTCGGGCTTAAACACCTCAGGGAACTCCGACAGAAGGTGTGCGTACTGGTGGGGGCGACGGCGCTGATGGTGGGTCTGGGTCCCCGCCGTTAACGGGAGAGACCGCAGGAGTCGGTATCGAGGAGGCGCTTGCGCCACGCCGACTAGCAGGCGGAAGTGCGCCAGAAAATCGGCCCCCAGGAGTGGGGTTCCTACGTCCGCGACGATGAAGTCCCAGGAGTAATTCTGGCCAAGGATGGAGATCGACAGGAGCCTGGTGCCGTAGGAGAGGATGGGGGTTCCGTTGGCGGCCGTCAGGAAGGCGGCCGGGTCTGGTGTCTGGTTGCGGTCCTCTCTGGATGCTGGGAAGACCGACTTGAAGGCTCCTGTGTCGACCAGCATCATCCTGCCGGAGACGGTGTCGCGGACGTAGAAACCTACTGTTTTGAGGCCCTGGGTTCTTCGGATGCCATGGCGGCCTGTCTCTGCTGGCCGCCGCCACCCCCGTTTTTTGAACGGTTGAACGAGCAGGGCGGCAGGCAGTTTCGGGCGTCCTTTCCGAACCACTTGTGATAGCGACAGAAGCCCGGGGACCACCGTCTACTGTGGTTCGGTGGACGTCTGTTGGCGATGGCGTTGACGGGCTGCTCTACGTCCTCTTCAGGCTGGACGGAGCTGACCGGCTGAGTGGCCGGTTTTAGCCGCTGTGAAGCCTTGACGGAGTCTGTGAGGTGTTGTGCCGCCTCTATGAGGTCCTCGACAGGCATGGTGTAGGGGTGAGCGACCTGGTTGCGACTTCCGGGAGGAGTTGGCGAAGGAAAATTTCCGTCACGGCTTATCTCCTGCCGCTTGTTCGTGCCACCCGAGACTGGTGTTGACAGGAGATCTACGACCATGCCCTGGCGTCTCTTGGATCGAGGTCGTGGCGTGGGTTATTGGCAAGGTCGATAGCACATTGGCCCGCTCGGCGATGGGCAGGAGCAAGCTTCGAGGAGGAACTTTTTTGTGGTGCTGTATGTGAGGGTGAGTGTTTCGGGTACCCGCGAGATGAGTTTGTTGTACAACGTCCTCCGGAAGGGCGTTGAGCACTGTGTCGGCCTGTAGGATTTCGTCCGTGAGGTCCGCGATTCTGAAGTGGCTCTCCACCCTGCGCAGCCACCTCGATGGGTTGCCCTGTAAACGGCGGCAGCTTTAGGTGAGGGCGGCCCGCGATTGTGTTGCCCGCCGTCGTGTGTTCGGGGCGCTGGTGTGGAGTTGCGGGAGGGCCTCGATGCGGGGGCGGGCGCGGCTGCGATGGGAGGTAGGTAAACCTCGGAGTCCGCGGGGTCGCGTTTAACTGCATGAAGGAGGGGATATCCGCATCCATGCTCGCTCCTTTGACCCCCTTACTGGAGTAGGATACTCGCGTCAGTACGCACTTTCGTGCGCCGTGTGGTTCCGCTAGTGACGCTGGTGGGGTACGCCGACGAGAGTCAGCACGCTCAAACGCTGGTTACAGCGCCGTGTTTAGGCCGCTAAGAGCGTTTTTGGAGAAATCCTGGAGCCAAGACTGAGTCGCCGTGTGTGAGTCCGCTAATGGCTCCGGGATACCCGGGTCACCACTGTAAGGTGTCAAAGAAACGAGCAGGTAAAGGTTACTGCTGATTTATTACAGATCCAGGCGGCTTATATTGCGGCCGACTGACGCCGGGCCGTGAGAGACAATGGAATTGACTGTGACCTGAGGTCGAAACAATAAACAATAATATGCAGTGAACGAGTACGAATTACAATACGAAACATACAGAGACACAATATGGATACAGTCTTGATGCCTGTGAATGAAGAAACATGTGATACACAATGTGTGACATTCGTATAAATACCACAAAGTAAAAATGATTAAAATGCGTGACCTGGCACATTTTAGGCGTGACTAATTTAGCTTGAAGAAAACGGGAAGTCACCAAAGAAAACAAGCTCAGCGGAGACTTAATTAATGGCGCCGCCGAAACACTATCCTGGCGCCGAGTTGGTGACTTTACAAGGGCTATGCACTTTGCGACTTCTTGCCTGTGATACAATCCTATAGCAGCAAGTACACATCATCACATCTTGTATTTGATGTATACAATACATCCAGCCTCAAAGCTGAGACCAGGCTCCAACGTGGTCAAGGAGGAAGGCGCAAGGTGACAGACAAGAACACAATTCCATCCAACTGGCGCAATTTCCTAAGACACGATGCCAACAAGACAGAGTTGTTCCAGTTCCTGGCAGACAAAGTTGCCCAGATGTCTGCCACAAATGTTGTCATTGCCACGAAAGGGTCTGCTGTCCTCAGCACTCATGAGGCTAGTCTTCAGGGACTGGAAAAGTGCTCTCATGAGGAAGCTGACACCCGCATCTTTCTCCATGCCAAATATGCCACAGAACATGGAGCCAAGACCATCACGGTTAAAGCAAATGACACAGATGTTCTTGTCGTTGCAGTCAGTGCTTTCTCCACTCTCCACAATCTAGGGCTAGAGAAGCTATGGGTGGCATTTGGCCAAGGCCAGAGCCTGCGCTGGATTGCTGTGCATGACCTGAGCAACTCTCTGGGCCAGGAGAAGGTGAATGGCATGCTCTTCTTCCATGCGTTCACAGGCTGTGATACAGTGTCAGCCTTCCGGAGCAAGGGCAAGAAGACCGCCTGGCAGACATGGAACATCTTTCCAGAGGCCTCCACTGTGTTCTCCAAACTGAGTCACTACCCTCTCAGAGTGGAAGAGAGTGACCTGAAGGTCCTGGAGAGGTTTGTCATACTTATGTATGAAAGATCCAGCACTGCTGGCACTGTGGATGAGGCTAGACTTGATATGTTTGCCAGAAAACAAAGGGCATATGAGGCCATTCCACCAACCAGGGAGCTCTCCTCCAACACACCAAGCGTCCTAAGGCGTACCAGGCTGGTTGTGTGTGGGGGCAGGCCACCCAGTGTCAGCCACAGCCAGAGAACCCTGCTGAGTGGGGATGGCAAAAGTCTGGTGAAGCATGGCAAGTCCTCTGGACAACCAACTCGCCCTTAGCCAAGAGTTGCCAACAGCTTACCAAATGTGGATGCAAAGCAGGCTGTCGGGAAAGGTGCAAGTGCTACAAGCTGGGTCTTCCTGCACAGCTCTGTGCACTTGCAAATGTGAAGTCTAGATAAATATTGCCCTCTCTTCAGTAGATAATCTAGCTTGAGCATCCAACGTGTCATGCTATGCCTACCTTCTTATCCTCGAATTTTTCAAAGGTGTAGGTTGAGAGACCTATACATAGATTGGTTGCGTTTAGTCCGTATTTCTCTTCTTTTCTTTTTATGGTTACAGTCTTAGACACAATGTTGTATGTGACCATACCATTACTATTTCAGTTGAAAATAGCATATTAGTTAAACTGTCTGATCACATGAATATACCATTAAATAAAAACAGTTGGTCTCTATGTCTGCTAGCGCTGTGGATAGAAAAAAAAAAACTTTTATGGCAACCATTTTTACGCCATCTTGGTTACAATTCATTTAGTAAGGGTTTTCAATAAAATGTGTGGTATGGAAACATTTTTATAACCTAAAAGTCGAGGTTTAAAAAAAAAAAAAACTGGCATATTCCATCCAATAGATGCTCCCAAACCAGTGAATCTCAACATAGATGGCGGCCATTTTGAAAAATAGCCGCCATCTTGGATTTTCAGGTGGCCAGCGCCCTTTTCTAAGAGAGCGTAGTCTTAGGAATGTTTGTGCCAAATTTCATGCTTGTTTCACTATCTGAACGATTTTTACAGCAATCTGCTGCACTATCTTGCGTTGTATTGAAAGATAGTTTAATTTTCTTAAGAAACTTGGTGAACGTAATGTTTTTTTTTTTTTTTACATAATTTGCAGCTTTTATGTTTGTT
>NW_027100719.1:2340877-2413377 GCF_040412425.1 Macrobrachium rosenbergii | reverse complement strand
ATTTCTAACAGAATTGAGATTATTTTATGATTTGTTTCTGCTTTTCTGGGAGCTTTCTTAGTGGTATGTAAACCAGAGAGAGAGAGAGAGAGAGAGAGAGAGAGAGAGAGAGAGAGAGAGAGAGAGAGAGAGAGAGAGAGAGATTACCACTAGCCCCCATCCAAGCAGCAAGATTTGCTTAAAAATACTGCAAGATCAGCAAATGATGTAATAATATTCAGGAAAGAAGGAATCTCTAAAAGCTACGGTAGAAAAGAAGCAAAAATGAAAATAGCGGAAAGAAAGGAAAATCGTGTGGATATCAATTTGCTTTCCAGGACGACTTTCATAGTGAGTGATTGTCTATGAAATTAAAATGAATAAAAAAACAACTTGAAGAAGAACTCAAAACAGAAGCGTAAGGAAGCTGGTCTTTAATTAAAAGCTTTGGTCAGGCAAGAAGAGTCAAGTTCTCTGCTACCCTCCTTTTGGCAGGAACTACCCAGGAGCAAAATGGAAGCCTGAGTTAACAGAGAGAGAGAGAGAGAGAGACGGGGGTTGGGGCCTCGCAACAAATAAGGAAGAGAAGGAAGGCAAAGGAAAACTGGAATAGTTCTTGGAGGGACCTCGTAAGAGGGAAGAAGATACTTAAGGAAGGAGGCACGCTTGAAAAGTCAGCTTGAATTTTATCAAACATTCATTTGTGCTTTAGTCCTTCCGGCTGTGCTGTTCATTTTCTCTCTCTCTCTCTCTCTCTCTCTCTCTCTCTCTCTCTCTCTTTTCTCTTTTTTTCTCTCTGTTTCTTGATTCTTGAATTGATCGTTAAAAGTCCATTTACATTAATCAGGAGTTTTATTATTAGTATCATAAGTGTTATCCCTATATTATGGCGTATTCCTCATAACATTTTCCTTTCTTATTAATTTTATTATACTTTAGAAGTTTCGTCGCCCGGAAACTTTTGTTGAATAATAATTACTTTGTAATATAAAACAAATTCTTCAACTGTAGTTACATCTTATTTTAGAAGCTTATTGATTAGAAATCTAGCACACTCCTCATTACGGAACAAAAAAGCACAACCACTTTTGGTGTCACGCCAGCTTTTGTAGCCATAATCAGTCAATCAGTCAAACCACTTTTGGGTTCTTGTGCCTCTTCCAATCTTTCTTGTTCCTCTTATATACTTCTTCCATTTTTTTTTATTTCTTCATTTTCCAGAATAGCTTTTTTCAGTATCCTGTGCGGGGCCCACCCACTCCCCAGGATCCCAATCCCCGTCCCTTTACCGGCATTATTATTATTATTATTATTATTAAAATAGTCTAGCCAGACCACTGAGCTGACTATCAGCTCTCATAGGGCTGGCCCAAAGGATTAGGATGAAATGACAAGCCTAGGCCAGAAGTCTAGCACTAGGACCTAATAGGTCACCCGCCAATGATGAATGAACAAAAATGAAAATGAAATTAAAAGCTGTAAAAAGGTGTACGCTTTCGTGTGCGGACTATTTTTCGAAAAATAATTATTCGAAAAACAATTATTCGAAAGACAATTGTTCGAAATTCAATTATTCGAAAACAATTGTTAGAATGTGTAATTGTTCGAATTCACAACTGATAGAATTACAAGATATTCGAATAAGCAATTCTTCGAAATGAATATTATTCGAATGAGTAGTTATACGATAAACAACTCAATTGCATTGTTTGTTTATTAAAAACATTTTTTTAAAATACTTAAAAAAACTTGCTTTGGTAAAGAAACCACCGGCAAAACTTTAGTGTTATTTTTGACGCTTTCCTATTTAGAAGAAATCTCTTAGACCTTATGATGGCTGAATTCGTTAAGAGTGAAACAGGAAAACCAATGTTATTAGTGGATGGACATTTATTTGTTAAAGACAAGAAAATATAAGATAAAACATATTGAAGTGCCATAAATTTTTCAAGTTACTGTAAATGTAGTGCTATAACAGTAAACGAAGATGTTACTATTTCTAAAGAACATAATCATTCTGCTGATCCAGCTGATATTGAAGCGCGAAAATTTTATGGAAAAAGTTAAAGACGACGCAAAGCATACACGTGACTTCTCATTATATAATTTCAACCGCAGCTTCAAATCTTAGCGAATATGGAGCCCAAGGATTGCCAACTGTAAAGAGCATTAAGCGTTCGATTAGAAAGGTTCGCGCGAAAGAAAATTGTGGACTATCAATACCAAGTGATAGGATGGATATAGTGTTTTCAATCGAATATATGAAGACATTCAAGAATGACGATTTTCTTCTTTTTTGACTCGGGCATGGAGGAAGAGAGAATATTAATATTTTCCACACACGCAAATCTTGATGTTTTAACTTCGTGTCAACATTTGTTCTGCGATGGTACTTTCAAAACTGTACCGACACTGTTTGAACAACTTTATACTATACATGGCTCAAAGAATGGGTTTTGTATACCTTTGATTTTGCGTTGCTGCCTAATAAAAAAAGAACAAACTTACGTTAGATTTTTGCGAAGCGTCAAAGAATTGATACGACTATCAAATATTGATTCAATCACTACTTATTTTGAACAGGCCATGATAAATGCTTCCAAGAATGAATTTTCCTCAGTCAAGCTTTATGGTTGTTTTTTCCATCTATGTCAATGTTTATATAGAAAAGTATGCAATGTTGGTTTAAAAATAAAGTATGATACTGGCGTAGAGTTTTCAATGAAAATTGAATGCTATTAGCACTGGCATTTATACCAGAAGAAAGCGTTGTTGAAACTTTTGAACAGTTAGCAGAACAGGAGCTATCTTCACCCGAATTACTTCCGGTACTAGATTATTTTGAAGATACGTGGCTTGGTCGGCCAGGTAGACGTAATGCGCGCCGTGCACCTTTGTTTGCTATAAATATTTGGTCTTGCTTTGAAAGAGTTAAGAATGATTTCAAAGACCAATAACTTGATTGAGGGTTGGCATCGAGCATTTTCTCAGCAAGTCGGCGCTGCTCACCCATCATTATGGAAATTCATCGACGCTCTGAAAAGAGAACAGTCTCTCACTGAAATTAAAATTGCAAAATTAAATAGAGGTGAAGAATGTGAGAGAAGCACCGGAAATATAAAGAAAGCGCAAAACGTCTCAAGATAATAGTCGATAGCTTTGAAGAATATGAAGACGTGATCAAGTATCTTCGCACAATAGCCCATAATTTAAGGCTGTAATAAAATGTCTGATTTCCTTTTATATTGGTAGTATTATTTTAAATTGCTTTTAAAATATTTTTGTTTTGTCATTAATGTGCAAAGACATGTAAATAAAACTTTATTTTAAAATATTTGTTAAATTGCTTTTAAATTGCTTTTAAAATATTTTTGTATTTGTCATTAATGTGCAAAGACAATAAATAAAACTTTAATTATTTTTAAATATTGTTAATTAACATTAATCCTATTTTCCTTTATGGTTAGGTAAAGTATGTTATGAATTCTTTAGAAATGAACTTTAAAAAAACAAACAATGCAATTGAGCTTTTTCTCCTATAACTACTCATTCGAACAATATTCATTTCGAAGAACTGCTTATTCGAATATCTTGTAATTCGATCAGTTGTGAATTCGAACAATTACACATTCTAACAATTGCTTTCGAATAATTGAATTTCGAACAATTGTCTTTCGAATAATTGTTTTTCGAATAATTGTTTTTCGAATAATAGTCACCAAATCGTACGCTTTCATACTGTAACACACTCACACAATAAATACATTTATACTCATGCTTCCATATATATTCACTAAAAAGATATGTTAAAATTCAAAATATAATTAAGTAAAATCATAAAATTTACTTGTTTTAAAATTCATTATACTGATTGATTGATTTTTTTATATTTTATCAATTAACTCGCAGCTTCTCATGAACATTAAAATGGGTACTATTGAGAATGTTGAAGATTCTGACAAAATTTCTTTTATTGGTCTATTTCCAAACTTTGGTAATCGCTGCATGTTATATTTTGGACATTCACACAGTACATGCTTAACTGTTATCAACACATTGCAATCTGGGCATTTGGGAGGAGGGCCATATGGACTGTTCATTAAGTGTTCATGTGTCAAACGAGTATGGCCTATTCGAAGACGCGTCAGAATTACTTGTGTGTGTCTCTCTCTCTGACATGATGAACTCCATTTTCCAACACTGGATTTTATCTGTTTTAATTTATTATTTTCAGGTTCTTCGCTTCATATATTTTGCCATTTTTTTATAATGACTGTTTTTTATATATCTTGTATAGTCACTAATAGGGAAGTCTACATTAGCTCTTGTCATGTGGACAGCTTCTTTAGCTGCTTTATCAGCCTCTTCATTTCCCTTAATCCCTTCATGGGCAGGGATCCAACATATTTCAATATTTTTTCCCTTATTATACAATTTATGGAGTGAAAAATTTATATGTTGTACAATATTATTTTTTTATTATAGCTTTGACTGGCTTCTATGGCGCTTCTGGAGTCGCTATAAATCACAAAATTATTACATGAGGCTTCTCTAATTATTTCTATGGCTGATACTATTGCACATAACTCAGCTGTAAATACTGAAGCGTTATGTGGTAGAGAGAACTGATACGTTTTGTCTGGGGATATTGCAGCATATCCCGCTCCGTATTGTGATTTAGATCCGTCGGTGTATATTGCATAATGTGGTCCTTTTCGGATTATAATTTATGTTCTACTGTATGTTGTCCATGGTATTCTGGAGTATATGAATGACTTTTTGATAAATAGTTCAAGTGTGTACAAATTCTCATTTTATTCATTGTCCGAGGAGGAGGTAATTTTAATATTAAAGGTAATTGTATATTTATATTTAGTTACTCAAACAATCTTCTAGCTCTAATTGGGAAAGGAGGTGGATGATTGTTTATAAACACATCTCTTAATCCAAATAATTTTTTGGTTGGAGAATCACTTGTCTGAATTCTCAGAGCACTCTTCATTGTTACTAGCTCTCTATGGAGAGACAGAGGTAGTTCACCACATTCAACTTGTAAAGAAGATGTTGGTGATGATCGAAAAGCTCCTGAACATATTCTAAGACCTTCATTATGAACTGGGACTACCGTTTTCGGCATTGCGTCTGATGCCGAGCCATATATTTCACTTCCATAATCAACGATAGACAGCACTGTTGCTTTATACAGTAAAGTAAGGGTATGTCTATCGGCTCCCCAAATAGTGTTCCATAATTTTTTAATTAGGTTTAATGCTCTTTTACATTTTGATTTCATGTATGTTATGTGGGCTTTCCAGTTCATGTGATTATCAACTACTAAACCCAAAAATTTTGCTGTTTGGCGAATTGGTATGGAATGATTTCCGATTTTTAAATTCATTTCTTCACTTTTTTCCACTTTTTATTTTCATAAAACATTACTGCTTGAGTTGTATAGAAAATTTGAAGCCTACAGATGAGGCCCATTCATCTATGAGTTGTATAGAAAATTTGAAGCCTACAGATGAGGCCCATTCATCTATTTTTACTATAGTTTTATTAATGATACGCTCTGCATGTTTTATGCGAGATGCTGAATAATATGTGGCAAAATCATCCATGAACAAGTTACTTTTAATTCCAATAGGCAGATTATTACTGATATCGTTTATTGCTAAAGTGAACAGTATGCCACTAAGGATGCTCCCTTGTGGAACACCATTTTCAAGTGGAATTGTGCTTGACAATACATCATCAATTCTCACTTGAAAAGTGCGATTTCTCAGAAAGTTTTAGATAAACCTAGGTAAATGTCCACGGATGTTATTTTTGTGTAAAGTTTTTAATATTGCATACCTCCATGTAGTATTATATGCCTTTTCAATGTCAAAAAAGACAGCTTTAGTAATTTGTTTTCGTTCAAATCCTCTTCGTATGTGGTCCTCCAAGTTAGACAGAGAATCTAGTGTCGATCTGTTACATTGTGACCCAAACTGAGTGGGAGTCAAAATTTTGTTTTCTCGAATGTGCCATGTTAGTCGAGCATTTACCATTTTTTCTAGTAATTTGCATAGACAACTAGTTAAAGAAATTGGTCTGTAATTGTTTACATTACTGGGATCTTTTCCAGGTTTGGGATACGAATAATTATAGCTTTACGCCATTCATTAGGAAATAAATTTTGAAGCCGTAAGTGGTTATAAAACTCTAAATATGTCTTTGCCAAAGGTGCTAAATGGCAGATCATTTCAAAACAAATATTGTTACCTCCAGGGGCAGATTTATTGCTGTTCAACAAAGCAAATTCTAATTCTTCCATATTAAATTTTCTAATATAATATATATCTTCTATGGTTTCAAAATTTATTATTATTAACTCTATATTATTTTTCTTTGTTCGGAAATAATCATCTAAATTTTTGTCGCTACTTACTTTTTGCTAAATTTTCTCCTATTACATTACTTATTTCTTTAAGATCAAGTATTCTTTTCCCATCTTTTTTTATGGCATGTCTAGGTGGTTTAACATGGGTACCATTTATTTTGCTGAATTTTTCCCATATTTTTGTATGGGAGTATTATAAGAGAGATCTCTTACATATTTTCTCCATGAAATGGTTCTTCCTTGTATTACTTCTCTTTTAAATTTTGTAGATATTTTGTTATATAGAGGTTTTAACGTATTAATTTCTAATGATAATATAGTCAGCTTTCGTAAAGTTCCTTCTAATATCAGTAATGTTTTGTTTATTTTACTGAATTTTCTATTCAAATTATCTAATCGTCTTCCAATTTGGTGTTTTATTTTTATTAATTCTGTTAGTTTTTCAGACCACCATGGGACTTTGTGTTTTGTTGGATGAGATTTGGATTTTGGCATTGCTTTATCAGCTGCATTTGTAATGAAATCAACAAGACATTTATTATTTTCATTATGGTCTTTTAAATATTCAAATGGTGGGACATTCCTACTGTGGGTTTCACAGACAGTGCAAGTGCGATTTTTTGCAATTATTCTGTAACGAACACTCGTATCAGTACGAGATTTTGCTATAGTGTATTACACCCAGTGAGGAAATTTATAGGAGTATCATGAATCATTTATTGTAAATAATAAAGACTTTTGTACCTATACCAAGAGGCAAAACTCATTAGCCAAGCAAGAAAACGAACACCAGCTTAGAAAAGCTGCGCCTACCTACCGTCCCCCTTCACCTTCAACCCCCTTCTTCTTCCTCCCCTCTCCTTTCTTCTCTCACCTGCCCTACCTCCATCCTTCTCTCTTTCTCTCTCTCTCTGAAAGCTGCTTTGATTTAAACATATTTTTTACGAATTTTGTATATCTATCTAATAATAACTGACATTGTTGTATAAATGTAACGATTCACTGGTTGTTACCCTCCAGTTAACTGATCTATTTATACACTGATTTGCTCGTCTTCTCTCTCTCTCTCTCTCTCTCTCTCTCTCTCTCTCTCTCTCTCTCTCTCTCTCTCTCTGCCTTTCTGCCAGTTTCTACAAATGTGGGGAGTGGTACAGAGGCTTAACTATTTTTTCCTTTTGCCCCCATGCTTTTAAATTTAAAGTGTTTGCTAAATAGCAATATATATATATATATATATATATATATATATATATATATATATATATATATATACATACATACATAATATATATAAATCATAATATAATGTCTTTGATCAATATGCAATTGTACACCATTATATCATTGCTTATTTCGGTATTGGGTATGAGCGTAGATGATAGGTATTCATAGGAAATGAGAAACAAAATGTTTATTTCACCTAATATCACATATATTCGCCCCCAACCCACCCTTCCCTCCCTCCATGAAAACTTATAACGCTCTGTAAGGACTGAATTGAATTTTATTGAATATTTGTGTCAATCGATAACGGACTCGAATGTGGGTAGGATATAATCCTTCATATTTAATTTTCTTTGAAGTTTTTTTTTTAATCCTATTTATTTTTTATTTTTTTTTAGTCTTCATCGCTTTCTAAGAGCAAGTCAACTTCATCGTCAGTGTCACTGTCAAGACATAATGACAGGATCAATACTGTCATGCATGTTATCTGTTGAACGATAACTGTCCTCAAAAGCTCGTGATCGACGTAATGCCCCTGCCCATACATCGCCAGTGACAGAGAGCCTTGCTTCCTCCAATCTGGCCTGCAGGTCTGCTCGGGTGAAACGTTGGAGTGAGGAGCGCACGTATCGTTTCATGTGTCCCCACACCTACTTAAATGCATTGAGCTCGGGATGTGCGGGCGGCAGGCGGACGATTCCGTGACCCCATTCCCGAATGGTGCTATCTACCTTGTACTCAGGCTCTGGCCTATTTTGACGGCATATGTAGAGGAGCTCAGGTCTTGTAGCATGCTGCGGGAAGGATATATTTCTGCGCTGTAACCATTCAATGAGGTCAGATTTCCTGGTAGCCGTGGCGGGACAACGACTCTCTTCAGTCATTATACTATGGTATGGAGCATTGTCCATCACTAATACCGAAGGCTCCTCTAGGAGTGGCAGGAGCTGAGTTGTTAGCCACCGTAGGAACATTTCGCCATTCATTTCCCCGTGGTAGTCGCCGCTGGTATTTTTAGCGGCGAAGCAGAGGAAGGAGCCCTCAATGAAGCCATCGGCTGTACCACCTGCGACTACCACGAAACGTTCCCCCTCTCCTGGTGGCACCTGGCGGCTGTAATTGGCACTGGTATTTGGCTGTGTGATATCCACCCATTCCATGTTATGACTCATTCTGGCTGTGAACCACGTTTCATCCAGGTACACTACCTCCCTGCCGTCTTCCCTGTGTCTTTGAAGGTCCCGCAGGGAACGTATCCTTTGGCACATGATATCAATCGACTCCTTCCTGACGTATATACATCTTGCGCTGAGTGGTCTTATACTCGATTCCCATTTTGTGGAGTAACGCCATAGCGAAATCTTTGAGGTACTTTCAGGGATGATACTTTCTTCCTTCAGGTCCTGTGCCAGGGATGCGAGAGTAAAAGCCTGCTTGGCAACAAACTTTGTATGGATGTGCCGACGTATGGCTCCTACAGAGAAACTGTCAAAGATAGGCTGTGCTGCAGGCGTTGGTGGCGTGACGGGCCGTGGCCTAGTCCTGCGACACACAATCGAATGCACAGTCCCCACTTTCATTCTCAAGGCTGCTGCAACACGGTGGTAAGGCCTATATGAAGGAAAGGATTTATATAGATATGTATCATATAAAATAAAATTTGAACATCCATGACTTGAAAATACGTGCATCAGTATAATCAAGGCTTTAACTCTGATGAATGTCCTGTGAAAAGGGTCAATATTTATTTGTAATTCATAGAGTATCTGTAACCAGTTACCTATTCAAACGAATCTGAAGGCAATTGTCAGCTTTCTCTTTATTAAAAAGTTGAAGAGTTGGGTGACAAACTCATTTCTGCAACCATATGGACAGTTATGTTCTGAGGTGGCCATCACTTCTTGAAGCTCACCCGCGTAATACCAGTAGATGGCTAATGCCCTGAGTAGAAATGAGGTTTGCGAAGAAGGTAAGCAAACGCAGGTACAACACTCATTTTCCTATCAGTCATAGTGTCTATCACTCAACTATTCCACAACCCTTCAGATAGATCTCAATCTAATAATTATTTACATAACCACTATCATAGAGAGAGAGAGAGAGAGAGAGAGAGAGAGAGAGAGAGAGAGAGAGAGAGAGAGAGATGAGCAAATCAATGCATAAAGAATTCAGTCATCTGATAGGTAACAACCGATTGAATCGTTACATAGCTACAACAATATAAATTATAATTAGATAGATAGATAGATAGATAGATAGATAGATAGATAGATAGATAGATAGCTTGCTTGATACTGAAAAAATCATACAAAATAAGCTGAAACTTAAGCTACCTTCCGAGAGAGAAAAAGAGAGAGAGAAAGAGAGAGCTTGAAGGGAGGGGGAGGGCAGGTGAGGGAAGAAAGGGGAGAGAAGGAGGGGCTGGAGGCGGAGCTTTTGTATATGGCTGTTCGTTTTCGTGACTGGCTGATTGAGACTTTGCCCTTTGGTATGGGGGCAAGTGTCTTTATAATTAACAATTAATGATTCATGATACTCCTATCAATTTCCTCACTGGGTGTAATACACTATAGCAAAATCTCGTACTGATACGAGTGTTCGTTACAGAATAATTGCAAAAAATCACACTTGCACTGTCTGTGAAACCCATAGTAGTGTGGAATTCTATATATTGCTCCCAATATGCTTTATAAATGTTATATTGAGGGACATGCTTGGTGGGATTATTTTGTAATAATGAAATTAATATTGGGAAATGGTCACTTGTATGCAACTCGTCAACTGTATTCCAATTCAAACTGTCAACTATGTTTGTTGTACACAGAGTTAAGTCGATTGAGGAAAATGTTCCATGTGTTTTAGAAAAATATCTGTTGATTTCGTTATCATTTATACGGCACATGTCATTTGAACCCATGAATTCCTCTGTTTTACTTCCTGCTCTATTTGAGTCTGTACTATTACAGTCCCACATCGGGTTGTGGGCATTAAAATCACCTACTATTAATGAAGGCTCCTTGGCATTATTAAGTAATTCTTTAAGTTTGTCAGTCATAATTTTTATTGGGTTGGCTGCATAAATTATAAATTGCATAAATTATAAATTACATAATTATCGTTTTTTATTCGTATTCTAATATCGATATTTGCAGATCATTAAAGTTTACAGGTACGTTGTCATAACATATTTTGTTATGTACATATTTAGCAGTACCTAAATTTCCTTCTTCCTCTCTAGATGAAGATGCTAAGGTATATTTACCTATTGTTGATATTGTTTTGTTGACATGTAGTAAACATAATATCATAGGTTCGTATTCTTTTAGTAATTGTTGTATTTCTCTGCAGACCATTTACGTTCCATTGTATAATATAGCTATTGAAAATATTTTATTAAAACGGTCGAGTTTTACTATCTTTTTTTTTTGTATTATCAACTTGGATTTTTTCTAATAATTTACTCACGACATTCATTTGTTTCTCTCTATAATATACCAAGTGCTCAACGCACACGCAACCTTTTTCATGGGTACTTAAATCTGTGGTTTCTTTTTTTCTATATTTCATAAAGTTTCTTATAATGTTTGTTAAACCATCTTTTGTTATGTTTTTGTTATTGTTGCACAATGCAATGAAACAATCATTACATCCACAAGAGTTGTCATGTATATTTCTTTCTTTATTTGTTCTTGCTGTACCAATTATTGGTGATGGAGTAATCTCCTCGCCTTTGACATATTCATTGCTGTCTAAGGCACGGTTGTCTTCCACTTTTTCGGTATTTTGGATATCTGTATCCACTGGTTTTGCTATTATTTTAGGAGATAATGGTATATTCTTAACTTGTTTTTGTTCTTTCTTTATATCTTTTGTCTTTGATTTGACCGATGTTTCTCTAACAATTGTTGGTTTCTTTGTTTTGGGTGGTGTTCTTTCCAATGGCCTTTTTTTATCTTTAATTTCCAGTCTATCAGGTCCCTCCTTTGTTACTTCCGTAGTAGCATCCTCCTGTGTTCCTATTTGCATTAATATTTCAAATGAATTGGATAAAATATTATCCATCCCATTTGTACCTGTTTCTTTATTCTTTACCGTTTTAGTTTTTATTTCTAAAGCATTAATTTCTTCTTGAGATTTACTTTTCTGTGCTCCGCTGTTATTTCTGTTTGTATGCATTTTTGTTTCATTTGTTATTGAAGAATATGTACGCTTCTTAGACGGATCTTGAATTCCTCTTACTTTCAATTCTAATTTAGCTTCTTTTACAGACATTCCAGTTCTTTCTTGCCATATTTTTAACTCTGTATTGTATATATAGTACATACATTCTTTGGATCTTGCATGATGGTTTTGCCCACAGTTTATGCACTTTGGTTCGCTGCACTTCCATTGTGTGGCATGTTCTTCAGATCCACAAAATGCGCACACAGGTTCATTTCAAGAATATTTTTTTCGCGTGTCCATATTTACTACAATTCTGACATTGTAGCGGCTTTGGGACGTATGGTCTTACTTCTCTGGTTTGGCCTAAAATTTTTATTTTCTGAGGTAGATCTTGACCCTCAAATTTTATTTTAGCGATTTTTAAGATTTGTTTATTCATCTGTTTACTTGGCAGATCATACAGTTCGCAATCCTGTACTTTGGAGTATCTTTTTTAAGTGAGTCTAACAGTATTTTCTATTCAACTGGCTCGTTATTATTCTCAGGAAGTACAGTACAATGGTACCCTGAATACTGTTCATAGTATCATGTTTTATATATATATATATATATATATATATATATTATATATATATATATATATATATATATATATATATATATATATATATATATATATATATATATATATTAACTTTTATCACATACACAATTGTTCTGTGCATTAGTAGAATTACTAAAAGGACCTCATTCAAACTGGATGGTATCTAATGGAGTTTTTATTAAAAAGTTACAAGCTTTCTTGGACAAACAGTCCACATTATCAGGTATCCGTACAATGAGCAAACGCATAGTCCGGCTGTATTTATATCTGTGTGCTGGGTACTTTTAATCCTATAATCGCCAGCTCTTCCTGTGTGACCTCCACACCTCTCTTGACCTTGGTCTTTCTCTGATCCCTGAAAAGATGTCCGTTTTCCGTAAAGTTCTCTTGCGTTTTTTCTTCGTTTCCTTTGCTACTGTGGAGTATACGATGCAAGGAAACGAAGAAAAAACGCAAGAGAACGCACGGAAAACGGACATCTGAACCAGGGATCAGAGAAAGACCAAGGTCTAATGCAAGAGAGGGTGGAGGTCACACAGGAAGAGCTAGGCGATTATAAGATTAAAAGTACCCAGCACACAGATATAAATACAGCCGGACTATATGCTTTGCTCATTGTACGGATATTAACTTGATAATGGACTGTTTGTCCAAGAAAGCTTGTAACTTTTTGAATAAAACTCCATTAGATACCATCCAGTTTGAATGAGGTCCTTTAGTAATATATATATATATATATATATATATATATATATATATATATATATATATATATGTGTGTGTGTGTGTGTGTGTGTGTGTGTGTTATCTATATTTTTTATTGTTAAATAATTTTCAGACTGACTTTTTGTTGTGGCCTCTATAAGCCAAGTCTTTTCTTTTATTTGTCTAAACGACATTTCAGTCATAGAGTGTTTGCTCAATAAATAACTTTCCAACTTGAGTGCTGATATTTTCTGGTCAGCTTCTAAGGTTAGAAACCTTGACCAACTGCCACTCCTAAAGAGGGAGTCAAAGTGAGTCAAGGTTGGGTCAAGACGGTATTTACTTTTTATTGGTTTCCTCTGTACTGGAGCATATGGTTCCAGTGTTATTACATTCTGATTTTGTTTTGATTTTTCTAAAGAAGTATTGTCAGATGAGGTTCCAGAAGTTGTCAACTGTGCCGATTCGCTACCATCAAAGGGTCCAGGGGTACTCAAATCCTTATAATGACTTGTCATAAAGATTGAGGGGAGAAAAAAAAGGAAACATGAAAACCTCAAAAAGATATCATCATCCTTTTATGGAGCTTATTCTTCCACTAATGGCACAAGTGAGAACTGACTCCCAAATGTCCGCCCCCTACCCTACCCCACAGGGGGATGGCACAACATGATTAGAGTGGCCCAAGTGTAAGCCAAACCCGCTTGCTAGGACTGAGAGTATTACAAGAATACAATCATCCCCACCCTAATCATGTTATGAGCAAACCGGATAGAATGCAGAGAGTCCTATTCCTAGAACCAGACCCCCTGGAATCCGTGGTCTAGCCCTTAAGAATAGTTCCGCCCTTGAGCTATCAATCTGATAACTCTCAGGTTTGAACATTATCGGGCAGTTGATGGTTCTACCACAGTTCTTAATATTTAGCTTCGGATATAAACCCATTCCCAGCTATGATATCTTTTCCTATTTGTCAGGTCCAATAAATTTTAGTAACAGTGGAAAATTCCTCATAATTTAATCCACACAAATATATAATGCCATATGGGACTCTTGGGCTTAAACTCGGGAACAGATTCCTGGGGTTCAGGAGCCTCCTCACCACGTCAAGGTGGTCCCAAGTTGAGGGGGCCCTCACCCGTAGAGTCAGTTACCTATCCTATTGCCCTCTCGCCTTCTTCCGCTCCTCTTCGCTTTTTCCCTTAAATCTTGACCCCCTTACTCCAGGGCACCCCATCGGAATCTTTCTTCCAAAAACGTTTGTTAGTACTCATTCAACTTCCTGCTCTACGGCCCTTGCAAAATGGGATGCTTTCTCTGTTAAGGAGGAACTTTTTCCCTGTTACTGGTTCTTTTTCTACCTCGTACGTTGGCAGTAAAGCCTTCAAAAGGAAGGGTTTTATACATAAGGTTTCATTCACGCGAAGTCGTATGTTATTGCACATCTTTGTTTCTCCAGTCAGCATTAAAAAAGTAGATTCATTCATATTTTGTTCTGCCAATGGGATGTTGTACTTCGTGAATTCATTGCAAAACTGTACCCGTATTTTAGGTCTTTCATTGCTTTGCTTTGCCCATATATATATATTTTTTAATTTGATATGCAGTCATTAATGCATACTTCCTTTTCGTGATAAACATATTTCTCAATTACTACCCTTTGATATCCTCCTACATCCAGAAAGTGGATGAGAGAATGCCTCAGCCCGTGGGTGTTAAGTACGTGTGTATTAGCAAAATGTCTCGAGAACGGTTGAATGGATTTGGACATGTTCGTCGAATACATTCACTCAGCGACTACTCCCTCCTAAGGATGAAATTGGCAAATGTAGACTAGCATCTATTTCCTTGTACTTACTTGCATTTAAAATGAATGAAATCTTGAAGATGTTCCTCAGACAGGTCAGGCTGTCATTCGTACTTGGCTGAACTCGAAGAATAATGGCAGTTTAACATTTCTAACGGAAAGTTCTGAAAGATTTAGCTGCTCCAGTGATGTGCATTTCAGCCTGGATCTCAAAATCTGTTCCATTCGCAAGGATTAGGTTTGCTGCGCATCGGTGAAGATCGAATTTGACTACTTGTCACCATCCAAATGCCTGAATTATAATGAAGCAAATGAAACCGGACATTCCAGCGTGATTCTGAGGTCACCAGGGCCAGGTCATTTCATTGAAACTGAATAAATACTCTCAACTTATTGCTCTCATAAGTGAGCCAGTTCAGTGATGATTGCTATCAAGATACTGTGGAAGGCTCCTAAAGTCTCTCGATTTGTGCTAAAACATGACAGGTACTTGTAAACTGTGGTGGGCTTTGACTGAAAAAAATATGGACGGGAAACGAGAGAGAGAGAGAGAGAGAGAGAGAGAGAGAGAGAGAGAGAGAGAGAGAGAGAGAGAGAGAGAAAATTCATTTCCTTGGGGACTGCTTATGTTTTTCCTCAAAGTGTAGAGGCCCTATTTGTGCATGAGATTCGAGATGCTGAGACGCCTTTCCAGCCGCATCACTCATCAAAGCTTCATTGAAGCAATTTTCTTAACGTAGATGGATTAAAAAACTCCTGAGTATTGATTATCCTTATGGAATTGTTTGTAGTGATCAGATACGAAACTGATCCAGTTCTGAAGAATTTTGGTGTCAAGCGTCTTCTCGTAATGCTCATTACATAAGCAAGAAATGTTCGTAACTTTTTCTTGCAAAAGCAATTATGAAAGTGAGTGAAGCACAAGACAAAAGTAGTGGCAGCAGCTTCCTTCTCCTTCTCTCTCTCTCTCTCTCTCTCTCTTCTCTCTCTCTCTCTCTCTCTCTCTCTCTCTCTCTTCAAAAATTGCATAATCTAGTCGAGAACAATAGTGTTAGACCCAGTTTTTTTAATTACACTATATCTTAGAAATTCACTAATATAATGAAACACACTGTGCACAGCTGAGATGTATAATTCAAAAATGCTTAAAGAATATTAATGTTTTTTGTAAAATCAATTTTATTGTTCCTCTAACTCAAGGGGTAATCACCCAGTGTCTATTAGGACCCCCTATGGAATTCGTATGTCACATCTGCTGAACTTTATTCAAGTTATAGCGCTAGCACAACCAATATCACCAGATATACAAGAAACACGAAGCTAAAATAATAATAATAATAATAATAATTGAATGGCCGTCTGGATGCCGTTGAGTTTGCATTGTAGTTTCTCAATATCTCAGAGACTGAGAAACTACAATACAAACTCCACGGCATCCAGACGGCCATATTGCTCAGTGAAGTGTGTTTGAGAGAGGCTCTTCTTCCAAAATAATAATAATAATAATAATAATAATAATAATAATAATAATAATAATAATAATAATAATGTTATTTAAAGTAACATACTAAAGAGAATCATATGACTCTTAAAATAAGCAAATAATGGTAAAACTTGCACATATTAGGCAACTGAAGACAAGTTATTTAACACCGTTATATCAAGCAGGTGAACACTAGGACTAATGAGTGTAGCCATCTGCTGGCTTCTTATATCTGATCAGTTATTTCAGCTTCAGCAAAAGTTATTAAAATAATGACATTTATTCGGCACAACATAAGATGCGCATATTTGGGAGATCGTAAGTCCACTTCATCAAAACAGACAGAAAATAGGCCCTTAGGAATTAAGAAAATGCAACTTTTACGAAATGCTTCATTTCTAAAAACTCCGGCGAACCTAAAAACTCCGGCGAACATCAACAGGGGAGCGTCTTTTTTTTTTTTTTATGCACCGCTACGGGAGAGAGAACACGGTCTACAAATGAGGTTGATAATTTGAATTGTTCACCATTTTGTGATGCGGTGGACTGTAGGCATTACTTATTGAGGTTATTTGCAGCGCCTCTTCGGTCCCTAGCTGCAACCTGTCATTCCTTTTACAGCACCTCCATTCACATTCTCTTTCCTCCATCAAAATTTTCATCACCTCTTAACAGTTGTTTCGAAGTGCTTCAAGTGCCAAAGGGTTTTCCTCCTCCTGTTACACCTTCAGAGCCTCCTTTTTGTCAATTCTCTTTCAGCGCTGAATCACGTCATAGCTCTCAGCGTTTGGCCATTGGACTAGATTTTACATTCCAGTTCCAATCCGTGTTTTTTTTTTAATTTATGAAATCCTTCGTAGTTATCTTTAATCGGGGAGAGAGAGAGAGAGAGAGAGAGAGAGAGAGAGAGAGAGAGAGAGAGAGAGAGAGAGAGAGAGAGAGAGAGAGCATCATGTGGCTAGAACAGGTGCAGTTTGCTCCACACATAACTTGTAAGGCCTTGGTTTTCATTATACATAATATCTCCTCTTCCCTGGTTTATAAGTTTAATGCATACATCTGGTCATAAGTGGTCAGTCATTCTTGTTGACTTATTCGTGTCCCTAATACATTATTAGCGTATCTTAAATCGGTGTATTGCTTAGTAGGTCTACTTGGCGCCTGGGGTGCACGTCATCATATGCATTCGCATTGCCTCGACCCTAACTTCAACTCTCCATAAGTAGCTATCCTTCGTCTTGCTTTATTTATAAGTAACCCAGATTTGAGAAGAGAGGTTCTTATAACTGTATATCCTGTAGATGATTCAAAATCAGGACTGATTTTCCCGTATCTCAGCCGGCGATTAGAGCATTCCCAGCTGAGGACGCTGTCGGCTTCGGTTTAATTTACTGTAAAAGAAAACTATTATAGAGAGAGGTGGCTGCTATTTGTCTGTCCGTCCGCACTTTTTCTGTCCGCCCTCAGATCTTAAAAAATACTGAGGCTAGAGGGCTGCAAATTGGTATACTGATCATCCACCTCCAATCATCAAACTTACCAAATTGCAGCACTCTAGCCCCATCAGTAGTTTTTTTTTTAACTTTATTTGAGGTTAAAGCTAGCCGTGATCGTGCGTCTGGCACCGCTATAGGTGCCAACAACATAAGCCACCACTGGTCCTCGGCTAAAAATTCCATGGGCCGCGGCATTATACGCTATACAGAAAACTCGATTACGCAAGAAACTTCGGAGCATTTTTTTACTTGCTTGTCCCCGAGTCCGTTTCACGCTTGTGGTGGACCAACGTCTCGCAGAAATAGAATCTGCTGCACGGTTATTCTAATAACTTAGAATTAAATGCTCACGAAGTTGACACGAACGTAAAAACCTCACATATAAGAATCAAGTTCATTATTAAAAACAGATTCAAAACAAAGCACTCGTGGATTTCGAGGCAGATTCGTAAGGTTTGGTGACCTTTCAGGGGACGATTCACGACGATAAAATAAAAAAATATATAAGCATCAATATGGGACATGTAAGACGATACTAAAGATAATTCCATGTTGGGTAAGGAATGGGTCTCATGGAAACATGACAGTGCACAAAAACATGAGAGAGAGAGAGAGAGAGAGAGAGAGAGAGAGAGAGAGAGAGAGAGAGAGAGAGAGAGAGACAGTGATGGCGCCTCGAGTGACCGAACGGGATGAGCAAACGAAAGTTTCTGACATGACGCGCAAAGGAACAGCTGCAAACCTGATAGGAAATTGCCTTCGTCACAGTCCTCTATTTTATAACTTCTTTTTTTTATTTTGATCAAGCTTTTTAGTAATAATACGTGACTCGGAAACCCTGAATAGCAGACAATCCCTCGGCCTCTGATTATAACTCATCTTTTGAAATCATTTCCCTTTCATTTCGGCGCCTTGTTTGTCTGCACACGTACTGTATGTCAATATACATTTAAGACTGAAATATTAATCAATACCATAATGGCACGAGATTATATTAAATGGTGAGGAAAAATAGCGCTGAAAATACTAGTCGACTTAACAGCCAAACCTTTGTGAATAGAGAAGTCACGTCACCGCTAATACAGCGCATGCACAGTATCCAAACTCTGTGGATAATCACTGTGACTGGTTGCACTTTTCAATTTGATCATACAGCCAAGTCTCAATACGCGTGAATACATTCGTACAATTTTTATTCTCCTAGTTTCTGCAGACCTTCTTACCTCATGGCCTCGACTGTCATTGTCCTATGTTGAACGTCTGAAAAGAAAGATTTTTTGAGCGTGTTTTTAAATACAAACCTGTATGACAGTGGGCAACCGCCCCAGCCCTCTCTCTCTCTCTTTCTCATTTTTATAAGGCACCCAATAGGCAGCTACGAATATGTCAAAGTGTTTTAGGGAGTATTAACGCATTAAATCAGTAACTGAACCGCGCCACTTCCTCCGCTACTGAGGAGCCCTGTTCGTCCTTACAGAGTGACTGGCCAGCCCTTCAGTTGTGAGAAATGGGATTTGCTTTTAGTTAACCCGAGTAAGGAACCAGCTTGGTGATTCATTATGTTGTGTCTGTTTTTCACAATAAAACCCGAGTGCAGAACGAAATGACTAGCTTCTTGGGTCAACTTTTGAACTGACCTGATATCTGGTTGTGTGTGTGTGTGTGTGTGTGTGTGTGTGTTTGTGGATTCAGAATGTTTTTATCATTTTGATTCGTTCGAGTGCCATTGGATTTTTTATCCTTGTTGGGTGATTCGTGTTATTCATTTGGAATGCAATGGCCCATTTTGTATGTTTAAGTTTTAGTTATTAGATTAATTTAAGGTTTTAACCGAGCAAGTGTGTTTCATTCATCCCTCCCATCATTCTATCTCAGTGATTATGTGAAGTAACAAAGTGTATGGAAATTCCATTCACTCTGATAGAATCCACAGTTATAAAGAAAATATTGGCTTTATTGTTACATAAAAATATTAAATTAATATGCTTATACAGAAACAATATTTTTTTTACGACATACACATTTACAGAAATGAAGGCTATTGATGTTACATTTTCATGTCCATCCGTTTTTCCACTGATTTCTGGAGCTGACCTCAGGCTCTGGAAGATGAATCAAGGTTAAGTGGCACTCAGAGGAACTGACTCATTTTTCAAGTTCTTTTCCTTCACATTTACAAAAGAATATTGGGTGAGTAACCCACAGTAAATAGGTCTCTCTCTCTCTCTCTCTCTCTCTCTCAGCCAATCAGGAGTCGCTTTCGTCCCCTCTCTTCGAAGGGTGTTGCATGGACTCTTGTGATTGGATAAAAGCATTCTGGGATTGGAGATTTTCAGTCAGTCTGTGGCTTTGCCTCGTAGAGCCATGTTTGTACTGTTGTTGTCCTCCGTCAACATCGCATTGTGACAACGTGACTCCTAATCCTCGAGGACTTTAATTAGCGCTGAGTAAGGTGAGTTAATCTGTAGTGGTGGTGATCTCCGTGAATACGGACACGTGAGAAGCATAACTTGATGGTCGTTGAAGTTATTAGAAGTGTGATGGGCCGTGAGAGGCTTGTATATGTTGCTTTCCGAAGGAAAGCCTCTGCTGAGGAATGCTATCAGTATATGAGAGGGTGTAACGGAGTACCGTTAAAGGTTGCTGAATTTCAGGTGTATTAAACTGGCTGCCCTTTTTAATAGATAAATGCTAGAGCTTGGGATCCCAAGACCAAGCCAAAGGAGATTGCCAGCACAGCCTGGGTCAAGTGAGGCATTCAGTCTTGAGTGTTGCATCGTCAGTTGTGTTTAATCCTTACTTGAAGAGCGATGTTTTATTGCAGTGCACTTGGAATCAATGTATTGTGAATGGAGTCCATACCCTGTTGAGCTAAATTTGTCAGGTCTTCCCAGTCGAAAATGCTCTCATGCATTGACGAATTTGCGTTTACCCTCTACGGGCTTGTGGTACCTAACTGTAACCTGTTGCATTCAGCTATCTCATAATCTTTGCTGTAGTTTTCTTTTTCGGGGGAAGGGGGGGAGGAATGGGGAGGCCGGGGTGTGGGGTGGATCAGTTCATGTTAAACGTTAATGAAGATGATGATGATCAGAACGGCAGGAAGAATAAGTATTTAGGATCTGATAAGGATAATCCTCACCCACCTAACTTGTACTTTGTGCCAAGAGGGTCTGGGATTTTTTTTCAAAACTGTGACCAAACCCAACATGCTTTTATGACAGGAATACCAGCAGCATAAAGAGAGAATCATTTTATTTAGATTGAATTACTAATCAGTCAATATCCATCGTGCCCCTCAAACTCCACTTACGTAATGATGGTTGGTCATTATAGTGAACCTCAGTTTTAGAAATATTTTCGAGTCAGGTGGAGGAGGACGTATTGCATAGGTCAGGTTTCAAAAGCCATTTAACCCCTGTTGCAAACTTTTTCAGATATTTCGACGCAGTGTTTCATGACCAGTTTCTAGACGTATCAGCTGCGTAAATCTGTCGCAATGTCAAAATCTCAGAATACTGTACAGTAGAGACTCAGGTTTCTTCATGAAGGTGACTACTTCGTTGTCATCGTTCATTAAAGATGGCTTTGTCGCAGCTCGGTATCTTGTCCATACGAGTAGCACCTAAATGTTAAAAGGATCTTCGTTAATGCAATGGAAATAAGAGGGGCGGGATTCCCAATCCTCTGGAATGTCCTGGTGCCTAACAGTTGAAGAGGTCATGGAATGAGAGAGAGAGAGAGAGAGAGAGAGAGAGAGAGAGAGAGAGAGACCTGGTGAAGTGGGAGTTTCGCCATACATAAAAACAGGTTTTCATTTGGTAAAGTGAATTCTAAAATGAATAGATTCATTCTTAGTCAAGATGGTATGACAAGTTGAAGATGGCCACGTAAGCAAATAATGTCTACGGTTTTATATTTTATTGGCCAAAAAGTCGGAAGTTTGAATGTTGCTGACATAATGAGGTAGTTCAGTATTTGGGGTTTTCAAGTTTATTCAGGGCACTGATGGAAATTGATATATAGGAACAACTATACGCCAAGGATGTATCAAGGAACCGGGAACGAGGCCAGAAGTCTCCTAAAATCTGGGTATTTTTTTACCAATGTAAAAAGTTTAAATTGGCATAACTTGACTCATTACAACAGATGATAATGCTTATGAAATGCATTGGCAGCCTTTAGGAATAATGAAGACTTTGAAGGACATGTTCGTGTTTAAATGAAGATAGGTATTTGGGTCGTTGTGAAAGGCACCAAGCCGAACCAAGGTACGCTCTCAATCCCTCCACCCTGAGGCCGTACATGCGGGCCAAG
The DNA here is from genome assembly GCF_040412425.1 of Macrobrachium rosenbergii. Lineage (NCBI taxonomy): Eukaryota > Metazoa > Arthropoda > Malacostraca > Decapoda > Palaemonidae > Macrobrachium > Macrobrachium rosenbergii. Next base: position 2,391,216 of record NW_027100719.1, on the reverse strand, counting down.
GAGGAATCTAACCTCCTCGGTACGTTGACACTGAGCAAACGCGATGTTCATGAGGACTTCCGGAATTTCGATCATTATCCAGCGACTCGCTTGACCTGACAGCGTTATCCTGCCCCGCGATTCAAAAGGCTGCTGGTTGTATGGATTCTTTTCTAAGAGATTTTCGGTCAGTGGTGCATTTGCTGGAAACTGACCTTGACGACATAACTGAAGGTCATTCTTTCCCAGCTCAAAGTCCTCCTCAACAGCGTAGCTTCCTAAGGGAATACTGAGCCTATATTGCGGTACAGTGTATCGTAAATCCATTATTTTGTAAGAACCGAATAAAATGTGAGTATGCTCAATTGTCGTGATTTCATTTTCTTTTACGGAAGTTCTCCAGCGTTTGGCGTTGACAATTAAGGGCGTTACTAACAAACCGACAACGTAAAAAAAAAAAAAATAAAAACTCCAGTTTCCATGATTGGCTAAAGGAGAGAAGTCACTATGTCTCTCGGTGGAAGCATTGCATACTGAAGAGATTTTGCCGATTGCAGTAGACCTATTGATGTCTACTGAGCTCCACTGCTGAAGGAGGTCGACCTCAGGGTGGTTGATCTGTGGGGTGCGTTGAAAATTGTTTATTGGACGGTGTTGCAGGGATTATTCAGGTCTCAGTACGTCTTCGGAGATATACCGTTTGTATTTCAGTTACATTGTTCGCTGTCATTTCCGCTGAAGATGTTCATATTCCACTGCGTGTTTGGTCAAGAGTTCTGCTTGTCCAGCAATCTGTAGCCAGAACGACCACCGGATGTGCTCCCAATTATCGCGCTGTTCTTGATATGCTAGGGGTTAAGAGAGTTATGACTGCTGTCTTTCGAGTACAGTTACTGCAATTAATTTTATAATTTTTTTAGTAAAAGAGCGTAAAACACTGACTTTCCTGTATCGATAATTGAATGGAGAAACTCGAGTCCATTGTTGGTGGCGTACCTGCTACCAGCCGTACCTCGAAACATTACTTTCAGTGCTTTAGCTGGTTGTCCTGGGCACTGAGAGAGAGGTTGTCTAGTTTCTGTCATACTGGAAATAACAGTGATAACTACTAGTTAAGATAGTTCTTCCACGGTTAAGCCACTCAATTTCTACGATATTTTTTTGAACTTATGCGTTATAGAACCTTCAGCAATGTACAGTACAATAAATACGTTTTGGTTATATCAAACCATTAATGACAATATTGCGCTAAAAATCTAGCTGGAAATTAAACATTAAATTTCATGCGTTTTGAAACATATTTCTAGTTTACGGCTTCGGTACGTGTTGTTTCATAATTAAATATATATATATATATATATATATATATATATATATATATATATATATATATATATATATATATATATATATATATATATATATATATATATATATATATATATATATATATATATATATATATATATATGTATATATATATAATATTTCGGTATGTAAGTTCTTAATACTTACGTTTATTACAACTGGTATTTACATACCATCACATAGCTCTTAACTCGCTCTATGACCGTATAATCACAATTCTGAAACAGTGTGAAAACAAAACTGTGAGATTCGGACAACACGACGTCCATCCAATCAGCGGCAAGCAGCTAAGTGCAAGTTTGCCAAGTTAAAAAAATAGACTAGTAACTGAAGCAGTCAAGGTCTATAGACCTTGGAAGCAGCAGTGACTGCTTTCTCACGCAATCGTATTTTTCAGCCATTTTCGGCCACTCGCATGAAGTTGACTTAGAAGAGTGAAAAATACTACAAACTACGGTGATGCACCCCAAGAAGTCTCATTGCCATATTCCGATGCGAAATATTTTATATAAATATTTTTGTAGCGGTGGGTGTGGCGCACGGGCATTTAAATGGCCGCCCTTTAAATTGTCTGTTACAGTGCGATGCCTAAAATGACTTTTTTTTTTTTTTTACCGATTTCATCATTTATTTTTATGTTTTGTTTTATTCGGAATAAAATGACATGGATGGCAGCACTAACATGAGGAGGAAACGGCTGACAGCACCGTTATGCCTGAGGGCTTGTTACTCTATGTCCAGTTTAGGTGAAGCATATTTTTAGGAGTGTAGGTGCATTTTTATATACTCTTTATATTTGTTGTGATGTAAACCGAAGTATTATAGTGATTTGTTATTCATAAACTGTTTATTTCGATTCAGTAAACTTATTTCAATCAGGGAAGAAGAAATAAATAAGAGCATCTCTCTCCGTATTATATGTGTGTGTTCATTATATTAACACCACCCCCACACACGTTTTGAAGAGTTATTTGTGATGTAAATGGACATGTAGTTCTTTGTTATTCTTACTATCTTATTTTTTCCAGTATGTAGATAATGGGAGAAGTAGCAAAGCTCGTAAAAAGATATGCCGGAGGTTAACAACCACTGAAGAAACGATGCTGAAATGCATGAGTGATGAGAGGGCTCACACAGAATCAGAATGAATCTCGCTATGCACGCATTTGGCGCAAAGGCCCCAAGCATCGCAAAGCTACAAAGAGAATGTCACATTCCGCTGCTGCAACAGCGGTGTGCAACTACCATGTGGAATATTCAGCCATTAATTGACGTGAGGAAATTGGCATAGGACCAAGCTCCGCGCTAGAATCATATCTGGTTGATGAAGATAAGAAAAGGGAGTTACCCTACCAAAAAGAAAATGAGAAACAACCGATTCAATGCAGATAAATACTACAATGCGGGAAGTTTCTAACAAATGGTTATTTTCTCAGTTGTCATTTTTTTTTAACTTTAAATGCTAATTTCTCAGATTTTTCCTACTTGTTTAGCATTAGTTTTCCTTTAAAATTGTCAGAGAAATTTTCTTTTGTCTCATTATATTTTAATTTTGATTATTTTTGGGATTTTGTGGATACGCGAGTGAGTACCCCAAAAAAAATATAAAAAAACTTTTTTTATAATATTAATTTTAAGAATTCACTAATTTCCTCTGACAAATTTACTGAAAATGTTATTCTTTAATGCGAAATTTTTTTTATTTTTATAAAATCCATTTCTTTTTTATTTGAACTCTGAAATTTGGTACACATATAGATAAGTTTTACATTGTTCTTTGTGGCAAGTTTCAGTAGTATGCAGTTATTTGACGATTCTTGCAAAAATGCAGGTAGGGGTCCTCAAAGCCGATAAAAAAAGATTGTTGGTGCAGGATTCCTTTTTTATTAAAAGCTTTGATATTTACTCTGCTGCCTCTTAACCCCTCATCCATTTCCTGGGAATGTCATACCAAGGGAAGGAACCACCGTAGGTGTATTTCTTTCTGTATTTCCTTTACTTCCTCCTCTTCCTAATGATCACCATATTCTTTGGAAGCTTGAATTTCAAGTCAATGGCCCTTGTGTGCTTGCTCCATAATAATAATAATAATAATAATAATGATGATAATAATAATAATATATTAATAATAATCATCATCATCATCATCAAGGCAAAAACCGTATGAATCGAATGACGTTTGTTTAAAGAAACTATGCTCTTTAATTTATTCATGATGAAATTAATATCCTTCGTGAGAACTGAATGTTTTGGCTTGTACAAGGGTTTGCAAGGTTTGTAATATGCCATAAATGTGGTTTTATTAATTTTTTTTTAAGTTGAAGCAAGATCATATTTTATACTGAGTGGTAGATTTTCCTGGCTCGAGATTTCATAAAGTAGAAGGAATGTTTTCTGCTGCTGTTATTCTCGAATGAAATTGCTTTAAAACAAGTGAATCTTGAATAATGAACATGAATCAAGTCTTGTAGTAAGTTTTATGGTTTAAACTTTACATAATCTGTTGGAGTTATTTTGTTATAAACTGGATATTTCCTGATTCTTAATCTACCGTTTTGTAGCTTTTTCTTCTAAAAAAGACCTGACTGGGATCTGAATTAGTCTCTCTCTCTCTCTCTCTCTCTCTCTCTCTCTCTCTCTCTCTCTCTCTCTCTCTCTCCAAGGACACCATATTAGCATGTACTGTTCTGGTGTGGGAGGCGGTGGCTCATAAGTAGGCCTAGCGCAAGATAAATTGGTCATGTTTTAAGGGTTAAGAATTCGAACGGCCATTTCGCTTCGTTCAGGGAATAAGCCGCGTTTGTAAAAATGGATGCGGTTTATGGATGAAATTATTATAGCATCAGTGACTGAAAGGCGCGTCTCTGTTAACAGAAATGAACCTGCCCATTTATCATGATTATTCTCTGTGCTTTTTCATTAATTTCTCATACCAAACCCGATTACAATATGGAATTAAAAACTTGAAAACGAAGATAAAACTCTTTCTCTCTCCCTCTCGTGCTAGAGAATTGTGGACTTTGCCAGCTGAATGTCAGCTTATTTGTTGTAAATTATGATAACTGACGATTTTGTTGAGCTTGTACTCAGTACCATTCCCGTAATGGAATATAGACCAGGAATAGGGAACTGCTTTTAGGCCCAAAGAATAATTTTTATGGTCTTTCACATGCACTTGTTGCTATGCATTCATCCTGTGGCCCCTTTTCCGATTACATTCTTGCTGAATCATTAGGCCTATGTCTCACATGGTGACAGGGCAATTATTTCCATAAAGTCGTCTTATATTTGTTCCATACGGAGGCAGGCGTACTAAGGATAACACTGTCTGGTGTAGAGTAGAGTGTTTCTGTGAAACTTTTCTTGTTCAGATGTTTGTTTCGGTGTTTTTCGTCATGATTTGGTAAATAGCAGAGCTCTACTATTTAAAGGCGTCACATAAAGTTAACCTGGGCTCAGCTCTCTCTCTGGAGCCTTAGTATGGAAAATGAGCTGGTGTCAATTTTCCTTTCCCTTCTGTTTGCTTGTTTGCTCCACTGGAAGCAGTCGGGCCTCATTGTAACCCATGGTGGTCAGGACCTGAGTGAGGGAGGAGCTGTGTGGTTTTGGATGAAGGAAAAGAAATTTTATTTAACTTTTAGGACTCGAATTGTGGATGAATGAACTCTGGGGGAAACCCGCTTCTTTACTAAGAATAAGATGAAGCCAAGAATAAGGTAGTGAACAAACTTCATTTCTACAGCGCTTGGTGAGTCTTCATGTTGGCCTACAGTGGTCAGTATTCTGTGGTAGTTAGTTTCTCTGCAGGCAATGTTATTTGGTTTGTATTTTAGGCCTACTTCCAGCCAGAATTTTAAGTCTACTGGTCGCATCGCTTTGCGATTTATTTTCACTGTTGACTTAATCAAATACGTGAGAGTAGGTGCATTTTAACTCTCTGTAGAAGAATCCTTGAGTAAATGTGTTGTATATTTATGTAATGTGAAGTGCTGATATTCATACTTGCGCGTGAGCAAGCACATATTCGAACTTGCTCACAGAACTATACGTGCCCTTATCTAGTGTACGGAGAGAGAGAGAGAGAGAGAGAGAGAGAGAGAGAGAGAGAGAGAGAGAGAGAGAGAGAGAGAGAGAGAGAGAGAGAGGACGTTTTTTCGCTAACAACAGTATCTGGGGATTTAATCAGCAATTTCCGTCAAAGTTTCGAAAGCTTTTAGGAAATCCAGGTAGACTGAGTTTTTTTTTAATATAGGTAAACATCTCGAAAGATTTTATTAATAAAATTTGAGGCACAGACTGTAGCACCATTTGTAGGTCTAGCTGACTGTCAAGAGTAGAACTGTTTTCAGAATGTAGGTAGATGGAACTCAGTGTATGTAGATCCTCCTATACGAGTACAGGTGGAAATTGGAATTTTGTTTTTACTAAGTATTCGGAAATAGACTTTTGTATGTAGTAACAAATTTAATATTTTGAAAGGAAGTTTTTAAAAACTGGAGTATTTTATTTTGTGAAGCCAAAGTTCCTTCTAGAACCCTTGATGATCGTTAAACTCTCTCTCTCTCTCTCTTCGCCCCGCCCCTCTCTCTTTGTTATACTCCTTGAGCCGACAATGCAATGTGTGTGTGTATGCACAGTTTCACTAAAGACTTGCCCAGTTTTCCTCCTTAGGGAGGCAGAGCTGTCAGTGCACCTCACGTGGTGCACTGTAGGCATTTTACTATTATAAAGGTTGATTGCAGCGTACCCTCGGCACCTAGAAGCTTCACCTACACTTTTTTGCCTTTTACTTGACCTCCATCCTCCTGCCTTACTTCAGTTTTGTTATCCAGCCATTTCAACGCCACCTTTTTCTCTCAAGCAGTGTACGGCTGATATCGCCTCCCCACCCCTACCCCTATCGTTTGGCTTTACAGCCGAATTGCCCAAAATCAATCTTAGTGTAATTGTGCCTCGCTGTCGAGCTAAACAGTTCCAGAGGTCCCTGATTCCTCCTCACACCGCTGGACTGTGGAGCAGTCTTCCTGAGTGTGTTTTGCGATTGGAACTTGTAATTTTCAAGCGAAGATACAATGCATTGCTATCCTAATACTATTCTCATTGTATTTTAATAATTCACTTACATTTTGATCTAATTATTTTTTTTTTTTTTTTCTAAGTGATCCCTACTTTCTGCATTTCCTATTATCTTCTGCTACTGCTTTCTTTGGAAGCTTGAATCTCAAGTCAACGGTCACTGTGGTTGGCTTGTTCCATATGGATAGGTTTCATCTTCTGATTAATAATATTAATAATAATAATAATAATAATAATAATAATAATAATAATAATAATAATAATAACAGTTGCTGGAGCAGCAGTGGCTGCTTTCCGTCCAGTTTAAACCTGACAAAGAAAAGGTTTTTAGTGCGTGATTCCTTTTAATTAGGTGTTCTGTGTTGTTTACATTGCTGCTTCTTGACTTCACACCCGTCCTCTCTCTCTCTCTCTCTCTCTCTCTCTCTCTCTCTCTCTCTCTCTCTCTCTCTCTCTCTCTCACAGGAAACGGGTTTTGGTCTCTCTCTCTCCAGAAATGGGGTTTGCTCTCTCTCTCTCACACACACAAACAAAACGGCTCTCGGTAGCAACAGAAAATGGTTCTCTCTCTCTCTCTCTCTCTCTCTCTCCTCTCTCTCTCTCTCTCTCTCTCTCTCTCTCTCTCATCGAAAAAGGCTTTTGTTTGTAACAGGAGCGGCTAGCTCTCTCTCTCTCTCTCTCTCTCTCTCTCTCTCTCTCTCTCTCTCTCTCTCTCTCTCTCTCTCATCGAAAAGGCTTTTGTTTGTAACAGGAGCGGCTAGCTCTCTCTCTCTCTCTCTCTCTCTCTCTCTCTCTCTCTCTCTCTCTCTCTCTCTCTCTCTCTCATACAAAACGGCTCTCGGTAGCAACAGAAAATGGTTCTCTCTCTCCCCTCTCTCTCTCATCGAAAAAAGGCTTTTGTTTGTAACAGAAGCGGCTGGCTCTCTCTCTCTCTCTCTCTCTCTCTCTCTCTCTCTCTCATACAAAACGGCTCTCAGTAGCAAAAGAAAATGGTTCTCTCTCTCTCTCTCTCTCTCTCTCTCTCTCTCTCTCTCTCTCTCTCTCTCTCTCATACATAAAACGCCTCTCGGTAGCAAAGAAAAGAAAATGGCTCTCTCTCTCTCTCTCTCTCTCTCTCTCTCTCTCTCATACAAAAACGGCTCTCGGTAGCAACAGAAAATGGTTCTCTCTCTCTCTCTCTCTCTCTCTCTCTCTCTCTCTCTCTCTCTCTCTCTCTCTCTCTCATCGAAAAAGGCTTTGTTTGTAACAGAAGCAGCTCTCTCTCTCTCTCTCTCTCTCTCTCTCTCTCTCTCTCTCTCTCTCTCTCTCTCTCTCTCATACAAAAACAGCTCTCAGTAGCAACAGAAAATGGTTCTCTCTCTCTCTCTCTCATCGAAAAGGCTTTTGTTTGTAACAGAAGCGGCTGGCTCTCTCTCTCTCTCTCTCATACAAAACGGCTCTCGGTAGCAACAGAAAATGGTTCTCTCTCTCTCTCTCTCTCTCTCTCTCTCTCTCTCTCTCTCTCTCTCTCTCTCTCTCTCTCTCATCGAAAAGGCTTTGTTTGTAACAGAAGCGGCTGGCTCTCTCTCTCTCTCTCTCTCTCTCTCTCTCTCTCTCTCTCTCTCTCTCTCTCTCACAGAAAACGGCTCTCAGTAGCAACAGAAAGTGGTTCTCTCTCTCTCTCTCTCTCTCTCTCTCTCTCTCTCTCTCTCTCTCACACACACAGAAAACGGCTCTCAGTAGCAACAGAAAGTGGTTCTCTCTCTCTCTCTCTCTCTCTCTCTCTCTCTCTCTCTCTCTCTCACACACACACACACACAAACACAAAACGGCTCTCATTAGCGACAGAAAATGGTTCTCTCTCTCTCTCTCTCTCTGGTCAACGATCATCCCAGCGGACCCACTACCAGCCGCGATTCGATCTCGACCTGTCCCAGAGTGGGTAATCTCCATTTCTGCGGGACCTCACGAACTCGAAACTCCCCCTAAGCTCTTCAACAACGGTAAAAAATTTCCAGGTCTCTGTTACCTCAAAAAAAGGTCTTAAATTAGTCGGTGTCCATTTGCCGCTTTCTGACGTTCCTGGTCTTGGTAAGGAAGACATCTGGTTGGTTGCTCGTCCACTGGAGTTCGGACCTGAAAGAATCTGTTCACTCCATGAACCCTCGACCTTCTGCAAATTTCCCCCGTTGCGGGGTAGAGCCGTTGGTGCACCTCATGCGGTGCACTGCAGGCATTACTTAAGGTTCTTTGCTGCGTTCCTTCGGCACCTAGCTGTAACCCCATCCATTCCTTTTACTGTACTTCAGTTCATGTTCTCTTCTTCCATCCTACATTCCATCAATTGATTCATAGAGCGACTGCGAGGTTTTCCTCCTTTACGCCTTTCAAACCTACTTACTCTCAATTTCCGTTTCAGCGGTGAATGACCTCCAGGTCCCAGTACTTGGCCTTTGGCCTAAACTCTATATTCTATTCTATTCCACTAATTCCAGTCAATTAGACGTTAACTGCGTAAGTATTAGGTAGGTCTTGTTGGCCTATTTTTCCAAAGTTTCTGTGTGTCTAGAGCAGTGGTTCTCAAATTGTTTAGTACGGCCTTGCCCCCTCAAATTGGGACCACCTTGACGTGGTGAGGGGGCTCTCGAACCTAGGGATCTATTTTTTTTTTTTTCTAAGTTTGATCCCAAGTGTCCCACATATTTAATAATACACTTTAGGAGTAATTTTGTGGATTTTTCCACTTTTTTCAAAATTACCAAAATTAATAAATAGGAAAACATATCATAGCATGGAGTGAAGTTGAATCTAAAGCTAAATAGTGGGAACTGTGGTAGAACCATCATCTACTTGATAATGTTCGGACCTGTTTTTTTTTTCAGGCGGAACTATTCTGTGGAGCTGAACCACGGATTCCAGGGGCCTGGTTCTAGGAATAGGACTCTCGGCTTTCTGTCCGGTTGGCCCATATTGTGATTAGGATGGGGATGACTGTATTATTACAATACATTCAGTCCTAGCAAGGAGGTTTTGCTTACACTTGGGCCATACTAATCATGATGTGCCATCCCCCTTTTGGGGTAGGGTAGGGACGCGGACATTTGGGAGTCAGTTCCCACCTGTGCCATTAGTGGAAAATTCAACTTCATAAAAAGCCAATGACATCTTTTCAAGATTTATTAATTTTTTTTTTATCCTTTATGCAAAGTAGTCATGAAGATTTTAGTACCCCTGGACCCCATGATGGTAAAATTCTGGCACAGTCGATGACTACTGGAACGTCACTCCCGAATCTCTTTAGCATAGATACAAACGCTACAACGGAACATCCTGTTCCAAGTAAAATATCAATTCCTAAAGACTCAGAGAGTTTAGAAAGTCAAAAAGAAACAAATAAAAACAAATTGGTAAACTCCAGTATCATAACACTGGAACCATACATAAAGGACAATAACTCTAAAATAGAGACAAGTAATCCCCCTAAAACCCCATCAACACAAGACAGCTCATCACCGATGAATGTGAAAAAATTAAAAAGAATTAACTATCGACTCAATCCAACGCTAGTTCATTTTGAACATATTTTTGGACCAGAAAATTGGTCCAGATTTTTAATATTAAAAGCAGAAAAGCAGATCTCACCAGCCATTTTAGAGAACAAATGATTAAATATACACCCCACACAAGATATGGAATGTAGACATATCAAAAACAATGAATGGCTAATATAAACAACAACCAAAGCCCAATCAACAACCTTTCTACAAATAACCAACATAAATGAAATAAAAGTAACAGTAACCAGCCATGAAACACTAAACTGTACACAAGGAACAGTGATGCCCCCAGACAATGATGAAAAAGAGCTACCATCGAAACAAATCTTAATTGACTCCCTTAAATTAAGATACGACAACATACATGACTTGGAATTATATACTGTCCTAAGTAGAAAGGATGCAAATAAACATATTAAAATAGTACAAAAAGAATTTACAAACCGGGAACTACCACGAAAAATAAAAATTCTAGGACGAAATAGAGAAGTTCGCCCCTTTGTCCCTAAACCTCTCCAATGTTCTGTCTAAAATATGGCCATTCAACAAAAAGATGTAGAAATGCCACTACAGCACGCTGTATGTTCTGAAAACCACACAACAAATTGGAAATGCAAAACCTTCAAATGTGTAAATTGCAAATTAAATCATCATGCAAAATCTGAAGACTGTATATTTTATCAATATTATACAGAATTACAAATGTCAATGGACAGAACTGGTATGCCCGTTAACGAAGCCAAACTCGAACTGAAGGTGAGATGAATCAATGATCCAGTAAAACGCCATTCATATTCAAATGATGTAACAAATCATAATAAACATAAAGAATCTCAACACAGAATAGCTGAGACACACGTCTCCCCCTCCTCTACTACTCATAAAAGCCCGAGTACAGTTGCAATAGACCTCTCTTACATCACAACAGACCTCCCCAGTAACAAGCTCAGTTAATCGTTCAGAAACGAATTCCAATGATATGGAAAAATCAACAGAGGTTAATAATCCAGATCTGGAAACTCATAATGCACTAACATCATCCACAGAAAACTTAATTGACAAGAATAACCATAATAAAAAAAAAGGAAATTAATTGACAGAACTCCCTAAAGGGTAAAAAAACCTAACATTCCGTTCACAGATTGATCTAGCAAAACCCCAGTCTCGCCCATTAATCAGAAACAGATTACATCAACTGCATCACAAGTGGAAATCCATAGTGTTCCACAATCCAAGACAAATATAAATAACGATTCCCCAAATATGGATCAATCAACTAACTCTTATGTACTCTCATCACCAAAATCAACGCAGAAACCTTCAATTAAATATCCCACTGAAGAATCAAAAACCCATAAAATTCATCAAATCACAACCACATCAAATCAACCCTCAACAAGACCAAAGAATAATAATAATAATAAACCTAAAAATTCAAATAAAAATTTTATACCAGCACATCGGAGATCCAATATACCTATACCAGAAATTCCTAACAAAAATATTTCTACATCCAGTAATGGAAACATAATTGGGAGCCAGAGATCAGAACAATTCCTTCAACACCCGGAACACGATTTATCTTGCGGATGTCAAGAGTGTCCCATCATAACGTACAATCGTTTACCTAACAAAAACGAAAATATAACCCCAAATTTCATACATAGCTTTACTAGGTTCCGAAAATGCCCTTTAACATTCCATCAAGATGACGAACTATGCTCGGGATCCTTAAAACTAAAAAAATACATGATCAAAACTCAAATAGATTTGCTAATAAGGAAATATGAAGAAGAACCAATCAATGCATCAAATATTCAGCAATTAAACCTAGCTACAAAGAAACCACAAAGTAACACAAACTCCCTTAAAATGTTACGGGATATAGCTATATCAACAATTATCTTACAAAATCTAACGCCAATCCCACCAAACAATGACCAATAAAATAATTCAATGGAACATGAATGGATTTTCTACTCGGCTTCGGCTAGGTGAAATCCAGAGAATACTAAAAGAACATAAACCTGTTTGCATATGTCTACAGCATATTGGTACAACTCTTAAGAACTTTAGAAACTATAAATTAGCTTGCCACTCACCAATAGCGGATTGCAAACTAGGAACAGCTATATATGTTCATAACGATTCAACTTATGAACCCTGAAATATTACATCACTGTCATATCAAATAATTGCAATCAAATTGCATATGCCAGACAATCAAATTATCTCTATACTAAATTTATATAATCAGCCAAATTTTAACTCAAACTTCATTTACATTATTTAGTATTTCTGGTACATCACTAAAGTTTGAGTTAAAATTTGGCTGATTATATAAATTTAGTATAGAGATAATTTGATTGTCTGGCATATGCAATTTGATTGCAATGATTTGATATGACAGTGATGTAATATTTAAGGGTTCATAAGTTGAATCGTTATGAACATATATAGCTGTTCCTAGTTTGCCATCTGCTATTGGTGAGTGGCAAGCTAATTTATAGTTTCTAAAGTTCTTAGGAGTTGTACCAATATGCTGTAGACATATGCAAACAGGTTTATGTTCTTTTAGTATTCTCTGGACTTTAATGCCCATAATCCATTATGGGACAGCACACATGCTAGTAACTTGGCCGGCACAAACATTCAGAATTGCATAAATGTTCAGAATTTACATTGCCTGAATGAAAGTGATTCACCAACATACTTCTCAAAAACTCATTTAACCTTCTCCTCAATAGATATTTCATTATGCTCACTGGAATTAACTGAAAAACTGGAATGGAATGTCCTAGACGATTCATATACAAGTGATCACTTTCCAATTGTTTTGAATTACTTGAACAGCAAAAACCAATCATTTCCCATAAAATATAACTTAATGAAAGCTGATTGGGATAAATACAATTTACAAACTAGAAATATCCCTCCCTTCCCACTAAATCAAAACAATAATGTCACAAATGATTTCTTTTCCAGTTTTGTAATCAGTGATGCAGATAAATGGATCCCCAAAACTTCTTCAACCCCTAATATATCCCCCGTTCCATGGTGGTCTAACAATTTATCTCTCTTAAATCAAACCAAACACACGCTAGCACGTAATTTGTGTAGACTAAAGTCTAGATTAAACACTCTTAATAAAGGCCCTTGTAGTATAAACAAACTAAACAATATAATAGTTATAAGTATAACTACTGATCACATTAAACCACTTTACAATAAATATAATGCAAAATTTCGAAAAACAATAATATTCGAAAAAACTCAGTCATGGAAAAATTATATTTCGGAGTTGTCACCAAATACTTCAATTAAGGACATATGGCACAAAATTCGTAAAATCAATGGTAAACATATAAGACCACCTAGAAGCCCAATACTATATAATGGTAAACTAAATCATAACTTACAAGATATTTCAAATATATTAGCCAACCATATAGAAGATATTAGCGCTTATTCTAATTTAGATGAACACTTCAAAAGAATTAGAACACAAAAAATGAATCATACGCTTAATGAAACTGATGAGGACCTTGATTATAATCAAGAATTCAATATGAATGAACTTAATTTTGCCCTAGAATCATGTCGATCATCAGTTCCGGGTCATGATATAATTTCTTTTGAAATGATTTAGAATTCAGCTACACTAGCTAAAGAATTCTTGTTAAAATTATATAATAACATATATTAACGCATGTCTTCCCAACTAAGTGGAGACATGCAATAATCATACCCATCAGTAAACCAGGAAAAGACCCTACCAACCCCACTAATTATAGGCCAATATCTCTAACAAGTTGCTTGTGCAAACTGTTGGAGAAAATGGTTAGTTTGAGATTAACAAGTGTCATAACAAAATACTCAATTTTATCACCTACCCAATCGGGAACAATAGCTGGTACATCTACACTAGACCCATTAACTCAATTAGACGATCATATAAAAAAAGGATTTGAAAAGAAAAAGCTGACAGTGGCTATTTTCTTTGATACAGAAAAGGCATTTGATACCACATGGAGATACAATATTATGCACAAACTCCACAAATCTGATATTCGAGGTCACCTTCCAATATTTATCAACAATTTTTTAACAAATCGTACATTTCAAGTGCGCATAGAAAATACATATTCAAATTGCTACACACAAGAGGAGGGTATCCGCCAAGGCAGTGTTTTGAGCTGCATCTTATTTGACCTGGCAATAGATGATATTACTATGAACCTGCCTGAGGGTGTACAAAATTGTTTGTATGTGGATGATTTTGTAATATATTATTCAAGTTATTCTCTTGGACATGCTCAAAGAATACTTAATATAGCAACAAATAATATAACCACTTGGACCAACTCCGTAGGCTTCAAGTTGTCGGTAAATAAAACAAATGGCATTGTCTTCTACAAAGACAAAAGATGGTTGAAACAACAAACCATTAAGTTATATCTTTATAATGAAGAGATAAACATGTGCAATAGTGTTAAATATTTGGGTATAATTTTTGATCAGCATTTAAACTGGAAAGATATCAACTATATCAAAGCCAAAGGATCTAAAGCCCTTACAATATTAAAGAAAATCTCTCACACCAAATGGGGTGCAGGTCGAGACACAATGTTAATGTTGTACAATGCAACAGTACTATCAATTATAAATTATAGCTGTCCAATTTATTCAACTGCCTCAGAAGCAACTCTAAAATCTCTAGATGCTTTACATCACGAGGGAGTGCGTATATGTACAGGAGCCTTCCGCTCTTCTCCAACTGTCTCTATCCTAGCAGAAGCAGGCCAACCGCCTCTAAAATATTACAGAGATCTAATTACTTTAAGAAGAGGCTTATCCCTTCAAGCAGGCACATCGCCTGTATCAAATCATTTTCTCAATGAAAATACAAATAACCCAAATCAAAACTCATTTACTAAAAAAACTAATTATCTATTGAGTTTACATAACATGATACCCAAATTTACCAAAGAAATAAATCGGATCACACCATGGACACTACAGTAAAAAGGGCAAAAATATGCACATATTTATGGTATCTTTCAAAGAAATATATGTTCAACACAGAAATGTACCATCAACATGCCATGGAACACATAAGACGGAAGGGTAATCCCTTCATAACCGAACGGGAAATTCATCAATTAATTACAAACGGCCTTCAAGTTCAAATTTGTTGGATCCCAGCCCATGTAGGCATTGAGGGTAATGAGAAAGCAGATCTTCGTTTTACAAAGCCACTCCAACATCTTCTAAAAACATAACAGACACCTCACACGTCTCGAACTGTCGACCTAACCGACCAGTTCTCCTCGCTGCTGGGAGAAAGGGAGCTGGAGATTGGTACGATACACGTACACATCGTTACCGGGGTCTAAGCGATGTCAGGCAGGGCAGCCGATCGAGGCTACGGCCTATCCCAACGCCAAATCAAAGTCCTTCGAAAAGAAGGCATCGTGCTTACCCCATATAAAAATGGGAAAAAGGATAAAGCTACTAAATTGGCTTGTACAATCCCCCGAACTACTACGAAAACTCCCATATCAGACTGGCTAGCATCCGTTAAACCTTTAATTTATAGGGATTGGCAAAATGATTGGACAAATATACCCCGTCAAAACAAACTACTGTAAAACAAATTAAGAACGAAGTTAAAAAGTGGCATTCTTCTACCCAAAAGCAAAGAATTAATGAAGTAATTTTTACCAGATTCAGAACAGGACATTCCAGACTCACACATGGTCATCTGATGTCAACTCCACTCACAAATCCAATAACTTGTGAAAGATGTAACATCCCAGTAACAATCAAACATATCTTGATTGACTGTCCCAGATGACAACATGAAAGAAATGCTTGTTTACAAAATAAATCAATAAAGGATATTCTAGTTGAAGGTAATAACTTTTCAATTAATAATATCATTCTCTTCTTAAACAAAATTAAATTGATAAAGTATAATCTTCCCCTTTTGTTCCCTTCCTTTCTTTTCCTTTTTTTTCTTTCCCTCTCGAATTTTTATTCTATTTGAATTTTTTCCCTTTTTATTATTTACTTATTTATTTATTTAATTACTTAATTTTTATGTATGGTTAAACAAATCGTTTATAACTACCTAGTACGGCACTGGTGTGACAGAGCCCTATTGCCCCCTGCCCTATTCCTCTTCAGTTATTATGTTTCACTCGCTTACATCACAAAGTCCTTCATGGCATTCCTATTTTTTTTTTTCGGGACTGAAGAAAACGAATGTTGGGGTATAATTTGCATAATTATGATAAAAATTAATCTATTTACTCTTCTGTATTATTATTATTATTATTATTATTTATAAAATTTACTGAATTTCACTCCAAAGAACTATTACTTTTAGAAAGTACCTCGTTATCCCCCAGAAGCGGCTTCATTATCCCCTAGGGGGTATTCCCCCCAGTTTGAGAGCCTGGCCTAGAACGTAGTAGTGGCCAAGACATCGGAATTGATGCATTCATGTAGCCCCACCGCCCCCGCGCCCCCAGCGCCCCGCCACCCATGCCACTCGCCCTAGACTCTTGAGGTCTGTATGGTCATGTACAGTACAATAAACACAAGTTGCAATTCTACTTACTGCGCTCTGCTGCCACCTTCCGAGATCTGTAGTCTGGCTACGTCAATTTTTTTCCCGCTGTCTTTTCAAAATCCTCGCCTCCCCTCATAGGATAAAGAAAGGCATTACCAAATTCAACCTCCGGATGCGCTCTACGCACATCGGCATTTCTTAAACTTCAAGATTTTTCAAACGTATTTTCTATGCCTTGACTTCTCGAGCCTTTATGTCAATCGTCAACCCAGTTCCTTTTTCCAGTCATCCAGATTCGCATTCTTGGGCCGTTGCCTCTCACACCAGACTCTAAAGCCGCGTCCACACTTGTTGCATTTCCACGTATCGTATCATCGTTGCGTAGCAGTGTGGACAAGAAAGCGTTGCACCGTTGCGTATCAAAATATGATACAAAGATACGCAACGGGCTCGATCCACCATTTGTCGGTCTTTGCCGTCACATCAAAGGAATGATACGCAATGCATCTATCCTTGTGTGGACGGGAAGCGTGGCAAGGGTCGCCAGTGGCCAGAAAGCGTAGTGTTACTGCTAGCCTTTCCTGAATGGGAATTGCTTTCCGAAATGTTGTCTTTTTTTGCAATTTTCAAGCCAACTGCAGCCAACAGAAACTCAAAATCAGTGGGGTGCATCCTTGTAAAGTTTTTATTGTCTACTCACGTGCTGGAATTTTAAGTCAGCCAACATAGTTGTTCCATTGCACATCTCCCTTCTTTCATAGAGTTTAGAAATCCACCAACGCCGTGACTTTCTTTTCCTTTTACTGACATGATGTTCATGAATAAAAATATACGTGGCCGCAGCCAACTGCACATTTACACTCATGGCTACGGTCAGGAAGAAACTGGATGATACTGTTGCACCACGGAACGATGCTACAGCACGCGGATACGCAACAAGTGGGTACAATACCCTGTTGCACCGTATCGTATCACTAGGTGATACGCAACGATGATACGATGCGTGGAAATGCAACAAGTGTGGACGCAGCTTAAAATCTGCTGCAACGTTTTGTGGTCTGACTGTCCAGTAATGACCAAACCTTACAGATGGCTACGGGTGTCTACTTTAGTCACTGGTCATTGTCATTCCTCTTGGATATAATAATAATAATAATAATAATAATAATAATAATAATAATAATAATAATAATAATAATAATAATTTGGGCTCAGTCTCCCCCTTTCTTATTTATTTCTGATCTGGGCAAGATACGCGCACCTCCATTTCACAACCTCCGGTTATGGTTCGTAACAGAGGCCACTACCACTTGAGGACAGATTTGGGATACTGTACTCTGATCCTGCGAAAGACTTCAGCATTTCGCTTGTAAAACGCACGCTCTCTCTCTCTCTCTCTCTCTCTCTCTCTCTCTCTCTCTCTCTCTCTCTCTCTCAGCTTAGTGGAGATTAAAGTATGTTTTATGCATAGGTCGTGGAAGAAAGTGGAGTTTGTCCACAAGCAGAGTATATCGTAACAACTTGTCCTGTTATTGACTAGCGTGAAACTGTCAACAAGTTGTGGGAACAGTTCTTTTGGAGACGTTTTTAAAATTTTGACCAGTTCCAGTGCTTTGTCATTTGCTGCTGTTTGATTGCAGTGTATTTATGTAGGATGTTCATGCGACGAAGGCTGAGTCTAGTTTTTCTGTCTGTCCGTACGTTCGTTGTCCTACTTGCTTTCACTCAAAGTGTTTGCTAGTGTTGAGGCTACGACGGAACATTTGAAAGGAACATTTATATATGATTTTCCAGCATATGTTACACCGCTCTACTCATCAAGCTGAATTATACGGTATTACTCTGCTATCTCTCTCCCCACCTGGTTTTGAGCTGGTCAAGCTCCTGGCTTAAACCACAGCTTCTTTCATTAGCCTGTTATGCTTTCTTGCGAATTTGAGTAGATCTTCCTGGTGTTTTTTATATGGCAGAGGAGTTAGCAGCCTTCTCTTGAAACCCGACTCTTTTATTGGTAAAGACCGACACTTTGTCCACGCAAATCTTGACAACTGATAGTCATTGTTTAGCAAGGAAGACCTTTTTGAGACTGGGTCAATAGCGTTCTTTTGGCTAGACTCTCTTACAGTGCTTCTCACACTCCAAAGAACTCTCACGGAGCCTTTGGAATTGCAAGAGATTTTTACCGGAATATTTGACTTTGCAAGACCTCATTCTACTTTGTTCCTCGTCAACTGGCCACCCTCTCTTGGTGGTAACAGTGCTGGTAGGCCTACTCCCCTGATTGTTTCAAATTCTCCTTTAATATTTAGGGTTGATAAATGAATATGTTTTTAACATTTAGGGTTAATAAATGAAAAGGTTTTTGTAGCAGAGCATTTGTAATTAAATGACTTACACATAAGTATTATTGTAAAAATATTGAATATCTACTGATGTTTTCCTAAATTTGTTAGGAATAGATAAGATATAATAAAAAAAGATAGCCTACGTTTTTCGGCAGCTGTTATCTTTTTGGTTAACATAGAGGATAACAAGAGACAAAGATGATTAATTTCGATATTAATTAAACATTGAATCTATCACCGGCTAAAGTACTTATTTAATCAGTTCTATCTGTTGCACTAACCTAGTGGGTGGCGAAAGGACATCAACTGTGCTTCTATAGACTTGACGACAAAATTATCTAATATTATGAATTGTAAGGGTAGTTACACTCCCTTGAACTCCCATGGAGTTATGTTATTGTTATGTGTACTACTGTACATATCAGTGAACGAGAGTTGATCTGGAAGTTCCACTAAGAAATGTTCTTTGCAGTGTCCCTACGGCCCCTAGCAACAACCCCTTTCATCCCATTTACTGTACCCTCGTTCATATTCTCTTTCTTCTATCTTACTTTCCTCAACCTCCTTCTGACAATTGTTTCATACTGCAACCGCGAGGTTTTACTTTTGTTACATCTTTCAAACCTCCTTTATTCTCAATTTCCTTTTCAGCACTGAATGACCTCATAGGTCCCAGCTCTAGGCTGGCCTAAATTTTAGATTCCAATTAAAGTTCCAACTAAGCAATGATATTTTATGCTCTAAGAGACTGTTGCTGTATTTAAAGTCCAACCTGTTCTTGATCAGTATTTATTACAATTTCCTTTCGTTTTACTCTTGTTGCCGGATTGCCAATCGTAGGCTATTGTAGGCCGTTCAGATTTATTGGCCTGTGAAGCCTTGAGACCAAACCTCGCGTGGAATCGGGTCTGTAAATTGTTAGTGCTCAATGAAACAATACAATAAAACTACAAGCCTTGAGACCGAACCTCGCGTGGAATCGTGTCTGTAAATTGTTAGTGTTCAATGAAATAATACCATAAAACTAAAAGCCTTGAGACCGAACCTCGCGTGGAATCGTGTCTGTAAATTGTTAGTGCTCAATGAAACAATACAATAAAACTACAAGCCTTGAGACCGAACCTCGTGTGGAATCGTGTCTGTAAATTGTTAGTGCTCAATGAAACAATACAATAAAACTACAAGCCTTGAGACCGAACCTCGCGTGGAATCGTGTCTGTAAATTGTTAGTGCTCAATGAAACAATACAATAAAACTACAAGCCTTGAGACCGAACCTCGCGTGGAATCGTGTCTGTAAATTGTTAGTGCTCAATGAAACAATACAATAAAACTACAAGCCTTGAGACCAAACCTCGCGTGGAATCGTGTCTGTAAATTGTTAGTGTTCAATGAAACAATACAATAAAACTACTTTTGAAGTTCCAATTGCACGACATCCTGATGACTACCGTTACCATTAGTACAGGAATTCTTCGTTTCCAGAATATGGTATGTAATACAATCCTACAAGTACTGGGTAATCATGTTTATGTTATACTGATTTAAACAGTGCTGTCTCTGTTAGGACATATTGAATATCCTATTCTTTTCTTTAGCTGCCACAATTGGCTACTTTTGTGTAAACTTCGGCGGCATGATGGAAATTGGTCCCAAAGAAATGGACCCTTATAGCATCTCATAAACACACACTTCTATCTCTGGGCCAAAAGCAAGCGAATGGCAAGACATTAAAAGGAGGAATCAGGTGTCGTGATGGAAACTGGTGCCAAAAATTACCTCATGTGGGACCTCCTAATTAAAAATTTCTATCTCTGGCAGGCGAATGAAAGGAAGTTAGAAGGAGGAAGCTAGATACTTAAACACGAAGAACAAGTAGGTCTGCTTCACAAAAGAAGAACAGGTGTGATAATCAGGGTAAACAGAACCAGGAAGCGAAGTTCAAAGCTTGACAGTGGAAGGAAAGACAGTCATCGAACTGCGCAATCCATGGATTGCCGGGCTCTACGATGAATGTAAGAAGAGGCTGGCATAAAAGTTATCGCTCTCCTACACCACTTTTCCCCTCAGTGTAGAGAGGAATGCTTACCCTTACACAGAGCAAAGCGTCCGTTTCGGTTGATACAGAAGTGTAACCTTTTCCAGCAGGAAATTCGTACAGGTTAGTCCACCTATCGCTGGGTGGAGATCTTGACTAATACTGTACTTTCGATTTGTTCTCGTTGGCACCAGACAAAACTGATATGATCACCACACGTCACATCTTTCTCTTCATCTTTTCCCAACTCTAGGTGGGGTTGATGTTCCTGACATCTTTCCTCCTCCACCTGGCTCGGTCATAAAGATTGTCCTCTGACAACTGTTGTCTCTCAGATCACCATTAACAACATCGTCCATCCACCTTCGCTGCTTCGGTCTCTCTCTCTCTCTCTCTATCTCTCTCTCTCTCTCTCTCTCCCCTCACTACATATGTCTCATCCCGTCTCACCATATGTCCATACAACGGTCATCAAGTTTCGGAAACAGATCGATCGGTGAAATTCTATCAGAATCTACATTTTCAACTGTTGCAATTTTAACATTCATGAGGAGCTGTAAATTAACTGATAAAATATAAAAAGTAATTTTTCGAACACAAAAACTCCTGGGGCATTTAATAAATGAAAAAACAAATTTTAGATATCTTAACTTATTCTGATTTTTATCATTATTTTTTTTATTGTGCAGATTTGGAAACGTGAGTAAATGTATTTAATGTGTGCGTGTATTCCAGTGCAGAAGTAAATGTCTTTTTGATTATCTCTTTTAAAATTTAATTTTTATTTATCGTTTAATCCCAGTGCTTGGCTTATGGCCTAGACCTGTTACTCCATTTCATTTTAATCCTTCGGGCCAGCCCTTAATCAGCCGTTAATCAGCTCAGTGGTCTGGTTAAACTATTTTGATAATAATAACAACATGGCCAGACCACTGAAGTCTCCTCTCTTGTGTCTGGCAGTCTTCTCTCTTGTCATCACACGTTACATAAGAAAAATATATGATGTATTTGATATTGCCTCTTGATTCTTATAACTTATATGCCTTGTTCATGTGCGATTTGCAAGGATCGTGGCCCTTTGAAAGTTTATTTGAATTTCCTGTAAGCGCAATTATATTTTCAATCTCCGTATTATGAAATCGAGTAAACTGGAGAGTGTTGAAACCATGTTTACATTGTTGTGCTGTTATCGAAGCAGTTTAGCCGAGAGACAGAGGCGTAACAATAGGGTGGCAGAGGTGGCAAACTGTAATCTGGCAAACTGCCACGGGCCCAGGGCCTATAATGATTAAAGGGGCCCATGGACGTAGAGTCACAGATAGGGAGCCAAGGGACCCAAGGGATATGGGCCCATGGCCGTAAAAAAAGAAGAAAAAAAAATATATGCTACTGCTTACTGTTATATTTTAGTGATTTAGAAAAAAAATTATTTCAAATTCTCAATATAATACTGGTAAATGATTATTAACAGAAACTGAGAAGACATTACATATTGTTAATGTATATGATGGCCTTTATGGGTTATGGGTTAGGAGGTCATAGGGGTATTACTGTTCGTACACTACAGGTCCGTATGAGATCTTGGCTTGAACGCGTTATGTTCCTGTCTAAGTCCTGGCCTCCGTGTACACCAGTTACCAGAGCTTGTCAGTTGTCACCGCCTGTGACCGCCAGTATCTTTTGATCATTTAAAGGAAAAAGTGAGAGAAGTTTTTCGCGTTTCGTGATTGTTTTACATTGTATTCTTTTATAAGTGGACTACAACTGATAGTTATCTTACACCTTATGAAAGATTATGTTGATTACGAATTGTGAACTTAATTTCAATGTTTGACTCACAATACAAATAATGTAATAGAAAGAACAATGCATTGAAGAAAGATGTAATTAATATCTTCACAATGATATCAATCGAAATTTCTTTTATAGCGCCTCAGTGGCGTGGTCGATATGGTGTTGCGTCCCACCTAGGTGGTCGCAGATTCGATTCTCGGCCATTCCACTGAGGAGTGAGAGATGTGTATTTCTGGTGATAGAAGTTCACTCTCGACGTGGTTCGGAAGTCACGTAAAGCCGTTGGTCCCGTTGCTGAATAACCACTGGTTCCATGCAACGTAAAAACACCATACAAACAAAAAAACAATAGAATTTTTGTATATCAGATGATGACAGAGTATAATTTTCTCTAATAATAGTTCTTGTTTACATGCCTCCCAAAAAACATCTTAGTGGCAGTGAAAAGCGGAAAAAGAAAAAAGAAAATGAAATTAAGGCATCAAAGCTTCCAAAAATTAGTGGTTTCTTTTCCCCAACAGTAGAAGTGATTAACGAAAATGCAAAGGACAATGACAGTTGTGAAGCTATTGGAGAAAATACTAACAGTAGTGTCACTAGTGTGGAAATGCCTACTACCAGTACTAGTTTAGTTGAAACAAACACAGCAACTGATACAGGTGAAAAGAAATTAGACGAAGATGGCAAGCCTGATTCTGACCCAGTTTCCGACACTATATTAGGCAATACCTGTGAAGATGAGTGTTAACCTAGTACCTCAAATGACCATGCGCCTGAGCTCTCATTTGACACAATAACATCGTTGTGGCCTACAGACCGAGGACATTTTATGGAACAAAACTTGAAGGACCAAACAAAACGATTTATCATTACAAATGGACATTGCAAGCCTAATGGCCCTTTCAAAAAGGATGCAGAAGGTCGCTCTTTCTCTGAAAAATATTATCATGCAGTGTCCAAATCAGGTGTGAAAATTGAGAGGTCGTGGTTATGCTATTCAGTTGTTCTTGATAAGGCTTATTGTGAGACATGTTGGTTGTTTGCTAATCGAGGAGCGAGTAGATTTCAAGATACATGGATTGATGGCTATTGTGACTGGAAACACATAGGTGAGGGTATGAAGAGGCACGAATCATCCCAAATTCACAATAATTCATGCCTAGTGTATGAACAATGGCGCTTGCATGGAACTTTGAGTGAAGCACTTGAAGGTAATCTTCAAAAAGGAGAAAAAATACTGGCGTCAGGTTTTGGACAGATTATTAAATGTAACTCTTACATTAGCGATGTGCAATTTGCCATTTCGTGGACACACAAAAGGAACACAAGCAGAAGATGAAGGTGATTATGATGAGGATGAAAGGAAAGTTAGGAAACGTGGAAATTTCATTTGCATCATTGAGCTGCTTTCTAAATATGATTCAGTTCTTTCAGAATTAATCAGTAAACCTAAAGGTAAAACAAAGTATGTGAGCACAATGATACAAAATGAACTCATTCAGTTGCTTTCAAAGGAAACTGAAAAAGAACTTACTTATGCCATTAAAGCAGCTCCACTTTATAGCATATGTTAGATACAACACAGGATATTTCCAAAATTGATCAGATGTGTGAAATATACCGTTACTGTAGCATAGAATATGATGATAATGGAAAGCCAAAAGCCCTACAAATTAATGAGTCTTTTTAGGGTTTCATAAGGTTGAGGGCAAAAGTGGAGCTGCACTATCAGAACAAATTTTGCAAATAATTAAACAAAGAGGACTTTCTATTTCAAGGTGTCGTGGCCAAGGATATGATGGAGCTAGTAACATGAAAGGGATATACAAAGGTGTGCAGAAAAAATAACTGATGTTGAACCCAGTGCAGTTTATGTTCATTGTGCTGCTCATAATTTAAATTTGGTGATTAATGATGCTGTCAAGGATGTGACAGAAATGGCGCAGTTTTATGATATTGTTCAAAGAGTCTATGTGTTTTTTGGATTGAGTATCAAGAGATGGGACATATTATCTAGCTTAATTTCTGAATCAGGCACTCACAAAGGGGTAACTATTAAAAGTTAAACCCAACTAGATGGGCTGGACGTTATGATGCGGTATTTGCTCTCAAAGTTCGATTCTGTGATGTGCAGAAAGCTCTAGCACAAATAATATTATGCAGCTCTAAGCAGACGAACGCAATGAAGCCACTGCACTAAAGAAATGTCTTGAAAATTTTAATTTTGTATTCCTTTTGACGTTTCAGTCCAAAATCTTACAGTCAATAAATTTAGTATCAAAAAATGTTGCAATCAAAAGCAGTTGATCTTGCTAAGGCAGAAGACCTCTTAAAGGTTTGCATGGATGAGATGTGCAGATTAAGAAATCAGTTTGAGGATGTAAAGAAAGAAGCAACAGATATAGCCCAGAAGTGGTCAATCAGACCAAAATTTGAGAAAAAGAGACTTCGTACCGTAAAAAGACATTTTGGCGAGCTTTGTGAAGACCAAAGATTAGAAGATCCAGAGAGTTTGTGTAGAGTAACTGTTTACTACCGTACTCTGGACATCATCACAACTCAGTTGAACTTCCGTTTTACTGGCTTGCATGAAGTTGTCTCATCATTCTCAGTGTTGGAACCAATCTCATTGCAAAATTTATCTGACTCAGAGCTGTACAAAAAAAGCATCTAGTTTTGTGAAAAAATACCACAACGATGTGTCAGAAACATTCACACAGGAAATTCTCAGCATGAGATCTGCTCTGAAGGGAGAAATAAGCAAAGTTTCTAGTATTAAGGACCTTGCTAATATGTTGATCATAGAAAGTCATTCTATTTCAGCCAGTTTCCCTGAGGTTTGCACTGCAATGCTATTGTTTTTAACTATTCCAGTCACAACTGCAAGTGCAGAGCGTTCATTCTCCAAACTAAAGCTTGTTAAAAACTATTTGCGAAGTACAATGGCACAGGAAAGATTAGAAGGACTAGCTCTTCTATCAATTGAACAAGGGACTGCGCGTAAATTGAACTTAAGTAAAGTCATTGACAGATTTGCAGAGATGAAAGCAAGGAAGAAAGAATTCTAGAAGGTATATAAGGTATATTTGTTTATTTAATGATGGTATAAATGTTTGGACCAAGTTGTGTTTATTTTCATTTTATAGGCATCGTAATTATGCAATAATGTAACGGCCGCATAGGCCTACATAAGGGGATTCATCTGATTCATTATTGAGAATATATAATTTAGATGTTTTTTCTAAGCTATGTATGTATTAACAATTAGTAATTATATTTCAATGCCTGCATATTATATTTCAATTTCTTATGCCTACCAGTTCTACGATATATCAAATCAATCTCTACTCTCTCTCCCATAATATATATATATATATATATATATATATATATATATATATATATATATATATATATATATATATATATATATATATATATATATATATATATATATATATATATATATATATATATATATATTTTTTTTTTTTTTTTTTTTTTTGAGGTAATGGGGCCCACTGTAAGAAAATGCCACGGGCCCATTCTCACCTAGTTACGCCCCTGCCGAGAGATAAAAACCGAATAGAAAATCTATAATACTTTCTCAGATATTATCACAGAAAATTGTCTTTTGCATTTGTATTGATCGAACCGGAAGGCAGAACGACCTGGAATTATTTATTTCAAGAGCGTGATAACTGCGTAACAAAAACGCTGTCAAACTGTTTGAGATTAAAAAATAAATAAATAAATAAATAAATAAACAGGTAGTGGATATGACCAGGGACAAAGGAATGTAGATTTGAATGCAACATATCTTACTTTTGTCTTCTATAACGGTTTTCATTTCATTTCGGAGAGAAATTTTTATTGAGTTGTTATGGAGGCGTTTTCGCCATTTGACTAAAACAGTGATAGACTGTTCGATGTTTTTGTTATGCTGTAGTACAATTAAATTATATATATATATATATATATATATATATATATATATATATATATATATATATATTTGTGTGTGTGTGTGTGTGATTATAATCAATTTCGTACGTGATTTATTTATTACATATTACCACAGGTGAAAAATAAGATACGGGTTGTAGGTTCTGACCAGTTTCGACTTTATTTCCAAGCCATTGACGAAGGACCAATACAGATTATTAGAAGTCACAACTGTATATACTACAAGGGCAGTACTGACGAACATACACAACTGTTTGAGACTACAAATCCACCCACAGGCAGGTGTCAAGGTAGGAGTAGCCTTCAAAATCATTTGGCTAAAAATCACAATATACTCTCAGGGGACAATGCTGATAAACGTACCAACCATAAGAGACTACAGACCCACACCTGACAGGTGTCAGGGAGGCGGGGTTGGAAAACTCATTAACAATGCTGACCCCTGTACTGCGTTTACAAATATGATAATCTTATTTCCATACATCACCACTGCCTACCTTAAAATTTAAACAATTTACAAATTTCTGTTGATATTACTGGATCAAGTTTATACATCCCTTGACTGATATTTATATTATGGCTGTAACTTTCTTTCATAAAGCTGGATTCAATGACATTCCTTTCCAGTCCGTTATTAGACTATACAATCCTTTTTGTCCCTTCCCAGTTGATAGCATGATTGTTCTCACTAACATATACAAAAATACCACCGTTCCCCTGTGCACATCTCACATATTTTTCATGATGTTCTATTCTCTTTTCCAGTGCTTTACCCGTTTTGCCAATAAAAAAGTTGTCACGAAACTTACATGGAATTTTATATACACACCCTTCAGTATTGTTGGGGGAGTTCTTGATAGGTACATGTTTCATTGTTTTATTGTTCTTAAATGCGACATTAACACGAAAAATGTTAAGAAGATGGGGATATCTTTCATATTATTATAAGGCAGTACAAGCAAATTGTTTGCGTTGTAACACTCTTTTTGGCTTTGATGCATAGTCATTTTTACGGCTTCTAATGCATTGTTTAATACACTGTCAGGATATTTCAATTTCTTGCCTGTATTCCTAATCTTATCTATTTCCTCATCAATATATTCAGGGCTACATACACGTAATGCTCTTAAAAACAGATGAAAGCACTGATTTCTTAACCTTATTGCTTTGTGCCTATAGAGAACCTGCTAATATTTCTTCCTATGTGCATTTCTATTCCGTACAAAGCAAAAAACTGAGATTAGAATTTTACACAAGAAACCTAACATTTTAGTCAAAATGAAACTTGATCACGCGAAAGTGCAGGAGATGAGAAGGTAAGACAGTAGGGTAGAACCGCCATTGTGGAGAGAAATCACAGCAACTGTCCATCTTAGATGAAATCCCATATAATTTACGAGGGATGAAAAGAGAACACAATCCATCAGGAGTGTGCGGACAAACAGGTTCTCATTTATTCTAGGAAGAGTGAAAAGGTTGGATTTTGGGGTTTATGTGTAGTTGGAAAAATGTGCATGATTAAGGGGACTGATTGGGGGTAGACAGATGCTTTAACTGAAGAGAGAGAGAGAGAGAGAGAGAGAGAGAGAGAGAGAGAGAGAGAGAGAGAGAGAGAGAGAGAGAGACCAGAACAATCATAGAGAGAGGGAGGGAAAAAGCAGAGTGAGGGAGAGCCAGCCGGGGACGAAGCAGTGAATGAAGATTATAATAATCAGAGAGAGAGAGAGAGAGAAATACTACCACAATCAGACAGAGGGAAAGTGAAGACTACAACAATCAGAGAGAGAGAGAGATTTTCAAAACCATTTGATGGAACCGACGTACCTCTGCTAGGGCTCACAACGCAATTTTTTTATTAACAAACCAACACTTCAGTACAATAACAAAAGAGTTTAACCACAAATCTCGGGTATAAATCGGAGAGGGACGACATTCAGGCTGAATTAACTGGCTGCCGAGGGATTCCGGAAGAATAGTTAGGTTTTAACTTTCGTTATGATCTCAGTTTCTACGTGAATATGTTGCTTTTGCTCTCCCACAAACTTTACTGATGAATTATCTCCTGAGGGGGTGGGGGCTAGTTGCGTCTGTGTACCTCACGCCGTGCACTGCAGACATTAATTAATGTTCTTTGCAGCATCCCTTTAGCCCCTAGCTGCAACCCCTTTCATTCCATTTGCCATACCTCCGTTCATAGTCTCTATCTTTCATCTTATTTTCTAACCTCTCCTAACAATTGTTTCATAGTGCAACTGTGAGGTTTCCGCCATTGAAACCTTTTTGCTGGCAGTTTCCCCTTCAACGCTGAATGACCTCATTAGTGGAGCGGGTAACCAAAAAAATAGGGGAAAAGTGCAAATGGTGATACAAGCATGAAACTTGGCTCAACTATTCTTCTTGTCCCTTGGTCTAATTATCAACCTCCGGCTTCACAAAATTTTGCCATTTTCCAAGATGGCCGATAGGTTTTCAAAATGGCGTCCTGTGGATATTTGAATATTGGTATTTAATTGATTAATCACATTCAAATCCCTAAGTCACTCCCAGTTTATATTAAAATATTAAAAACAAGCCTTTATATATGTAGATACATCATTTCTCTGCATACAAATATCCAAGATGGCTGTCACTATATCAAAAATGTCTGCAAAAATGCCAAAAATTGATATGTAAGCTCATATATGAGGCTCCAGGTCGGGTAATACATGGATTTGGGGTAATTTCAGCCTGATCAGTTTAGTTTTTGTAGATTAGAAATCAATTAATCCCCAGTTAATTAATTTTCATCCTTGTTTAGAAAAAAATGGGTAATAAGCTTAATGTAAAAGTGTAATAGTGTAGTGTCAGTGTCCTACCAGGGCACACTGGTTGACACTATAGCTGTGAAACTCAGCATGAGGTTCAGTGCTAGCTAATGGCAGAGATTTGTTACTAGTTTCCCAAATGCTGTTTAGCTAGCCCCACTTCAAAGTTAAACAGCTGCACCTGAGTTGACAGGATGTGCCAGCGCAGGAGAGCCGAGCCAAGGAAGATGGGGCTTTAGTCTTCTAGATGGTGTACAGATCACACGGGAATTAAATAGCATTGGATGAATGATCGGGTTAGGGGTAGGATTATGACATATCTGAGACTGGTTGTATCCCATATTATATCTGAAAGTGCAAATATGTTATACAGGTGGTAAAGGATAAACCCTTGGCCTATAGAACAAAAGCAATGGCAGGACAATCTTGGAAGTCAACGTCTTTCCTGAAGGGAGATAGTACGACTAACTGAAGCTTTGTTGCTTGTGCCAAGAGGACACACGTGAAAGACTAGTTGATACATCTCGTGCTGGCTATGTTACCCTTGCTACAAACATTCCTTGCTACAAACATTCCTGAATTCTATAAGTTAAATGCAATGCCTATACCATTTCATCCCAAAAGGCTTGATGAAGGTGATGGAATTCTGCAGACCTTTGAAAATAACAAAGCAACATATCATGAATCATGTATGCTGAAGTTCAAAACAACAAAACTAGAAAGGAAAAGGAAGTTATTGTGTAAGACAAAAGAAGATGATGCCCCATTAGCAAAATTCACACGTAGTAGCCAGAAGGCAGATGAAGAACATGCAGAAGAATCTAAGACTGAGAAAGAAGGAATATGCTTTATTTGTGACCAACCAGCACCAACCAAAGATTTACGATTGGCCATGACATTACCTTTACATGAAAAGCTGGAACGATGTGCCACCAACCTACTAGATGAGAAACTTCTGGCCAAGCTTAGTGCTGGAGATATTGTTTCTCAGGACCATATGTATCACCCATCTTGTCTGACAGGTGTGTACGACAGGGAAAGGGTCTGCTAAATTCCCAGTAAATTGGAGATGTTTATGTGCAGTACAGACAAGAGGCATGTGCCCATGCTTTTGCTGAGCTTGAGATGTACGTAAGTGACAAGCAGTTGACTACAGATGGGTGCTGCTATTTTACAATGGTAGAACTTTATGATTTGTACAAACAAAGACTGGAACAGCTAAATGTTGATGCTTCCTTTGTGCACCGAACACGGTTGAAAGAACAGATACTTGCCCGCATCCCAGAACTGGAGGACTTTAAAAAGGGAAGAGAAATTTGGTTTGCCTACAAAAGGAAAATGGGAGAAGCTGTAGCCACGGCATGTGACTACATGTGGCCAAAGCAGCTAAGATATTGAGGAAACAGATGCTTGAACATGACATAGAATTTGATGGAACCTTAACAGCAAGCACCAGAAGAGAATCTGTGCCATCAAGTTTGTTGGCATTTGTAAGTGTGCTACAAAACGGTGGCGATATAAAATCCCAACTTAAATATGGAACATCATCTACTGATCTAGCTTTAGCACAACTTTTGTACTTCAACTGTTGAAAGAATCCAGCATCTTCAACATTCTCCAGATATTCCAAGTCAAGAGAACCTCCGTTTCCAATATATATTGGTCTCCTGGTCTTTGCAAAAACCAGGAAGCATCAATTAATTGATACATTCAATCACCATGGAATCAGCATCAGCTATGACAGGGTTCTGGAATTGACTAAAGGGTTAGGAGAAGCAGTTGTAACAAGGGCTCTGGAGGAAGTAGTAGTTTGTCCCACTACACTATGAAAAGGGCTCTTTACAACTTGTGCTGTTGACAATCTGGACCATAATGCAAGAGCTATAACTGCACAAAGATATGGGACAGGCATATCTTTGTTTCAGTATCCGAGCACTGATGAAAAGGGTGAGGACAGAAACTTGACCCAATCATCCAAAATGGAACAAAGTAAAAAAAGTTCCTTCTCTTCCTGAATATTACACAAATGTACCTCCTGCTCACTTTAAACATGAGAATCCCCTCCCTTCATCCAATGGAAGTGCAAGACACCAGCAGGTTGTGCTTTCAAAGCATCTTTCTCTTGAGTATGAATGGCTTGAGAAAGTCAGTCTGTCGGACAGGAGTGAAAATGCTGTGTCCATATCTTTGGCATCACATTATGCTTCTCAGAAGCGACAGGCCCCATTTGAAATAAGCTTGTCATCAATGTTACCTCTTTTTCCAGAGGAGCTCATTCAGTTGCAATGATAAAACATGTCATGGATATTGCAAGAGCAACCACATGGTTTGTCAATCCTGGCCAAACCCCAGTTCTAGCAGTTGATCAGCCACTATTTGCAATTGCTAAGCAAATCCAATGGGATTGGCCACTGCAGTATGGTGATATGGTTATTATGTTTGGAGGGCTGCATATAGAAATGGCAGCATTCAAAATTCTGGGTGATCTCTTGAAAGACAGTGGTTGGAATGGTGCTCTTCCAGAAGCAGAAATAGCTACTCCTGGAACAGCAGATTTGTTTATTTCTGCTTCACATTTGAAGAAGACATGTCTAGTCCACCAGGTGACAGCTTGCAGTTTATATCAGCTGCGCAAAGCAGCCTATATGCCATATATCCAGGAAGCAGAAGAAATTGAGCTAAGCTGTGAAAGCTGGATCAGAAAACAAGAATCAGTGTCTCCCCAATTCTACTTTTGGAATCTTGTGCTTCAGCTAGAACTTCTAGTGTTTGTTTTCATCAGGTCATACCGAGACTATTTTCCAATTGTACAAAGATGTGCTGCAGGAACTCATTCCTTTCTTCTTTGCCCTGGACCAAGTACATTATGCCAGGTGGCTTTCCATTCATTTGAGGGACACGGAGGCTCTCCAAAATGACACATTTGATGAATTCACAAAGGGAAATTTCACTGTCCACAAAACCACTCGGCCTTTTTCCTCAATGGCTATAGACCAAGCACACGAGCAGAATAATGCTCATGTGAAAGGAGATGGGGGAGCCGTTCGCCTATTTGAAGATGAAGATGCTCTCAGAAGGTGGACAGTGGCTGGTCCTGAAGTGAGCCGCCTGGTCGTTGAGTTTGAGACTAGAAGTGATGCTGATCCAAAATCTGAGGGTATCATGATGAAACTGAAATTGTGCAGAAAAGGTTTCTTGAAGTGGCTGAAAATCTGGCAAAAGTAATAAAAGAAATGGGCAACCCTTTTCAGGAAGGTTCAGTGGAACTGACTGTGCTAGACAGTCATGAAATCATGGACAGCAAAGTTAGTGAATCCTTGAGATCTATGAAGGGCCTTGGACAGACAC
The DNA here is from genome assembly GCF_040412425.1 of Macrobrachium rosenbergii. Lineage (NCBI taxonomy): Eukaryota > Metazoa > Arthropoda > Malacostraca > Decapoda > Palaemonidae > Macrobrachium > Macrobrachium rosenbergii. The sequence goes on along the minus strand of NW_027100719.1, from coordinate 2,358,386 downwards.
AGTTCACAAACTTTATTGAGAGGCTCAAGACACCCAGTAAATTCTATGAACCAGTACACAAGAACAAAATTCTCTTGTTCAGTTGCAAGATGTCTACTACAGAAGCCAAGGGCAAACAATCACTTCCAAGCATAAAGGATGATTGTAATCTATTCTCACGCCTCTTCATATCATGCCAGAACAGACAGTGTGATTTAAATGAATTCTTTCAACATGAAAATAAAAATTGCCCACCATCACTGGCACAGAATGGACTGATGCACCAGGGCACCAAGTCACAGCTGCTGCCTCTACTAGAACAGCATGCATCAAACATCCCTGATAAAGAGCCTACCGCTGATGTTACCATAATGGATGGTGCAGCTCTTATAAATGCTCTGAGACCAACCAAGGAGTCTACATTTGAGTCTTATGCTAAAGAAGAAGTCCTATCCAAGATTCAAAAGCACACACAGAAGTACAAGCAAACACACGTTGTATTTGATGTGTATAGGACAGACAGTATGAAAGCACAAACAAGACAAAAAAGAGGCACAGGAGTTCGCCGGAGAGTAATTAGCACAGGAAAAACTCCTGGCAATTGGGCCAGCTTCCTCAGGAATGACCACAACAAAACTGAACTATTTGCATATTTGGCAGACACAATCATTTCATTTCAAGCAGATGATACATCATGCATAATTGCCACTTTGTAGCAAAGCTGAACAAGACACTGCTGGCCTATAAGGCTGCACTCACGAAAAGGCAGATACTAGAGTCCTTTTACATGCTGCAAAGCATGAAGATAGCTCAAGTGCAATCATATGTAGTACAGACACTGACATTGTCATCATAGCAGTATCTAGCATAGAAAAACTGGTTTGGGCAAACTATGAATCAAATTTGCTAGAGGAAAAGACATGAGGTGGATACCTATCCATGAAATTGCAGCAGCCATGGGACCAAAAGCCTCAGCCCTTCCCTTTTTCCATGCATTTAGCAGGTATGAATGGTGTCTGCCTTTCATGGAAAGAGGAAGAAGTCTGCATGGCAAACATGGACTGTGTTCCAGCGTGCCACACCCACCTTCACCAAACTAAGTTCAACACCAGCAGCTGTAGAAAATGAAGACCTGCAAATTATTAAAGAGTTCGTGGTGTTAATGTACGACAGAAGCAGTTTGTGTGACAATGTAAATGAGGCTAGACTTGATCTCTTTGCAAGAAAGCAAAGAGCTTACGATTGCATTCCCCCTACAAGGGCTGCTCTTACAGAGCATTGCAAGAGAGCTGCTGTTCAAGCAGGGCACATTTGGTGCCAGTCTTTAGTATGTCATCCAGTTTTGCCCAGTCCAAGCCACTAGGGATGGCAACAGATTGATGGCACCTGGTTTCCGTATTGGACAGATTTGCCAATAGTAGCAAAATCTTGCCAAGAACTGAATAAGTGTGGCTGCAAAGAGGAATGCCATGGCAGGTGCAACTGCTATAAATCTGGACTTAGCTGCACAGCTCTCAGCAGCTGCACTTGCTAAAACTAACTGATACACAAAACATATTGGATTCTATCAGGAGATACATACTTTTTTATCTTTGGCGGCCATTTTGGAAATATGGTGTTCATATGGTGGCCATATTGGAAACATGGGTTCACTTTATCTCTTCATGACAGTAAGAATGCCAAAATACAAATTCTCAATCATTATATGGACAGTATGCAACTTTTATAGGCTTATGAAATTAAAATATTTGAAATATACAGCAAATTTGCTGCCATTTTGGAAAAGTGTCAGCCATCTTGGAAATAGCCAAATACTGAGGTGGCCGGAGGTTGATTTTAATTTATGGGGATAATAATAGTTCTCATGCCAAATCTGTTGCATCACCATTTGCACTTTTTCCCCATTATCCCACTCCACTACATCATAGGTCTCAGCGCTTGTCCTCTGGCCTAAATTCTATATTCTGTTCTATCCTCTTCTCTTCTGTTATTTCCTGATCCAAAGCTTATTCCAAAGGTGACCCGGCTATGCTCCATTACATACTTATGTGAAAGTAATAATGCTAACGAATTAACAGCAGAATATCATTCCAGGGTGTAATAATACTAGCACGCTTTCCCTCGTATCTTTGGAATGTTCATCAGGTGGAGATCAAATTAAGCAGTTTTTGACACCGTTTCTAATATCTCATTTAGACTAAAAGCATTATTTGGTTACTTACATTGAAGAAGAATTTTCAGGAAGGAACATGGAATAAAAGGGAAAATAAATTTCAGGCCAAAGAATGAACAGATAGTAAGAAGTATATCTTAGTTTAACCAGACCACTGAGCTGATTAACAGCTCTCCTAGGGCTGGCCCGAAGGATTAGATTTATTTTACGTGGCTAAGAACCAACTGGTTACCTAGCAATGGTACCTACAGCTTATTGTGGAATACGAACCACATTATAGAAAAAAATGAATTTCTATCACCAGAAATAAATTCCTCTTATTCTTCATTGGCCGGTCGGAGATTCGAACTAGGGCCCAGCAGAGTGCTAGCTGAGAACGGAACCCACTCTCCCAACGAGGAACTACAGATTCGTATGAAAATTTTAAAAAAGCAACTCAGCAAATCAGTTAAAACGCACGCAGGAAAAAGCGTTACACATTGAAAAAACTAAAAAAAAAACTATATAGAGAAAAGGTGATTAAGAAGTTTCGCAAAGATCTTAGAATATGTTTTAGGAAGAAAATGAAGAGACAGAGGGACTGAATATAGAATTTAGGCCAAAGACCAAACGTTGGAACCTATGAGGTCATTCACCGCTGAAAGGGAAATTGAGAGCTAAAAGGTTTGAACGGTGCAACAGGTGGAACACCTCGCAATTGCACTATGAAACAATTGTTAGAGAGGGTGCAAAGTAAGATGGCAGCAAGAGAATATGAACGGAGGCACAGTAAAAGGAATGGAAGAGGTTGCAGCTAGGGGCCGAAGGGACGCTGCAGAGAACCATAAGTGATGACTACAGTTCACGTGTGAGGTACACCATCGGCACTAGTGACCCGGTCGTTAGTGCACCTCACACGTGAACTGTAGTCATTACTTACGGTTCTTTGCCATTAGATATTGTTGGTTTTATTATAATTATATCATAGTTGTGACATACCTACAGCTGTATCATTAACAGTCAATCATACTAAAATTTGGTATAAACCATTTTATTTAATTTTTAACTTGCTTCTAGTATACAGCTTGCTACTGCTGTAGGTATGTCACAACTGTGATAGTTATAATAAAACTAACAATAGTTAACGGCATAAGCCGAGTGCACCACGAAATGTTACGATGACATTCACCAAACGATGCCAGAAATAGGATAAGAGAGGTTCCATTTTCTGGCAATAACTTAGCCCGTGTCTTCGGAAATGACTCTTGGCGAACAGCAAAGATAAAAAAGATACGTATGGTGATAAATATGATAAAAAAATTCTCGTAGTAGCAAGAGTTTTGAATGGAGAAATAAATCCAGTCATGTATGGGTACATATATTTAAAAATAGACCTCTACAGACATCTATTTTAAATATATATACCTATACATAACTGTGGATTTATTTCTCCATATTGTATATGACTGCAAATACCTGTTTCTTGCCATCATCTACATATGTTTTATCTATTGAATTTTGCTTCGTTTCAAGATTTTTTACATCCTTGTAATGATCATTATTTACTTTAGTCTTTCCCTCTTTTGAAAAGGTCTGTTGCGGTCTCAGAAGAAGAAGAAGAAGAAGAAGAAGAAGAAGAAGAAGAAGAAGAAGAAGAAGAAGAAGAAGAAGAAGAAGAAGAAGAAGAAGAAGAAGAAGAAGGGCTTCTTACGTTGGGAAAGTTTCTAGGTTCACTTTCCTTCTCCTGAAAATGTCCCTCAAAGATATTGTTGTATTACTGCACTTTCACATCTCACAGAGGTTCCTCCAAGCAACAGTGGAACTCCCCATAGTGGGGTAGGGCAGTCAGTGCAACTCACGCCGTGCACTGTAAGCATTTCTTGAGGTTCTTTGCAACGTCCCTTCGGCCCCTAGCTGCAACCTCTTTCATTCCTTTTACTACGCTCCCGTTCATAGTTTCTTTCTTCCATCTTACTTTCCACCCTCTCCTAACATTTGATTCAAAGTGCAACTGCCAGGCTTTCTTCCTGTTACACCTTTTAAACATTTTATTCTTCATTTTCCTGTTAGCGCTTGGCCGTTGGTCTAATTCTTATATTCCATTTCCAATTCCAACAATGGAACTGAATTTGTAATGAGAAACCTCCCTGGATGTAATTAGGAAAATAATATGAAAAGTCTAAATAATATTCCGTCCTGTGAAAATGACTTAAAGAACAGCATATTTCCAGGTATTATAACAAGACCACTGACCCACAGTTCGTCTGATTACGGAAATGAAGTATTTCTTTACTTCTGATTAATTAAATACATCAAAAGCAAAACATGGGTTACTGTTCATAATTATCTTTGCTGACATAAATAATTAATTTTGATGCAACAAAACTCTTATTAACATGACCCTTGAGAGAACGCGACCTCGGCCGCACGTTTCAAGAGTTCACCATTGCTTTGTAAAGACCAAGTTATTCAGGATAAAAAAAAATTATCCTTTTTCAACGAAGTCAAAGTAATGAATAGTTAATTCTGGGGTTTTACCGAGATAAATTATATTATTGTTCTAGAGCGGCAGAAGAACTGGTAATATATTCTAACTCGATTAATACACCGTTCTACAAAAGAAGCATCGTGTAGTGTACAGTGCCAGTATAATTATGATAATTGTCAACGTTATCATTATTGTAATTCTGAATATTTTTCTTTTATCTTTTAATGTTGCCAATGGATTTCATAAAAAAATTGTTACCATAAAAAAGAGAGAGAGAGAGAGAGAGAGAGAGAGAGAGAGAGAGGGTGGCTGTTTGCTTGGGGAATGAAAGAGAGAAAGAGAGAAAGAAACAGAGAGAAAGAAACAGAGAGAAAAAGGAGAGAGAGAGAGAGGGGAAGAGGGTTGGGGAGAGAGAAGAGAGAGAGATGGGGTGTTAGGAGCAACAAAGAGTGAGAGTGGGGGAGTATGGGGGAGAGAGAGAGAGAGAGAGAGAGAGAGAGAGAGAGAGAGAGAGAGATTCTCTCCCAGCCACAGGAAAGAGTAGTTATATATATATATATATATATATATATATATATATATATATATATATATATATATATATATATATATATATATATATATATGGATGAAATCGACGGGTTAATTCTTAAACCTCTTCTCAAACAGTTGCTCCAGGAAACACGACCACCAAACCGATCGCAAACAGGAGCTAATGAGGTCAAAAACCACTAGGGAATTGTTTTCCCTCCTTCTTGGGAAACGGTCACCTGCATACCATCTGCGACTTAATGCCACACCTACATATGCTTTGTATATATACTCCTGTAACATTTCATCTGTCCATATTTTACCAGTGAAAAAGGGGCACAGAAGGAAGTGCTCGAAATATATGGTTGCAACATTCAAATAGTGTTTTATGGCCCTTCTTATCTCCATATTACACTGTGGTATTACAAAAAGTATACCTTAGTTTTACCAGTCCACTGAGCTGATTAACAGCAGGTAAAAGACATTCATATATACTGTGTGTATATATATATATATATATATAGAGAGAGAGAGAGAGAGAGAGAGAGAGAGAGAGAGAGAGAGAGAGAGAGAGAGAGAGAGAGAGAGAGATATTACATATGTATATATATATATTTATGTATATATATGTATATACACTCCTGTATGACTTAGTTCTTAATAATTCGAAAAATTTTCCATTTCATGAGGGGGATAGATATAAAGTTAAATATATCTTAGTTTAACCAGACCACTGAGCTGATTAACAGCTCTCCTAGGGCTGACCCGAAGGATTAGATTTATTTTCTGTGGCTAAGAACCAATTGGTTACCTAGCAACAGGACCTACAGCTTATTGTGGAATCCAAACCACATTATAATGAGAAACGAATTTCTATCATCAGAAATAAATTCCTCTTATTCTTCATTGGCCGGTTGGAGATTCAAACTTGCGGCCAACAGAGTGGTAGCTGAGAACAGAGCCCGCTCACCCAACGAAGAACTAATAGCTACCAGTATTGGAGTGACAGGAGATTTTTTGGGAGTGGTTTGCTGTTCCCTTTCAAGGGTTTGGACTTCCTGAGCCACCAACGAAAACATCTGGAAAAGATAATCACTGTCCTCCTACCCAATCCCAAACCTAACTCACCCCTCCCCCTTTGTATTTTTCAAATTACTGGCGAAAGATCCTTTCTCATTAATCTGCAGGTACATGCTTAGGTCGTCACTGTAAGACGTGCCTATGTCACATTTTCTGCCATAAATAGGGCAAGATGACAGAGGTCATCAGTTAGTCTGCTTGAGTCTGCCAAAGGCTCTGCCAGTCTAAGGAATGAGCTCTGAGCCTTGCAGGCTCCTCACTTTCCCATACAGTGTGGAGGACTTTGACCTTTGAACCAGACATCATCACAAGATAGTTCAGATCTACCTCACCTGGAGAATCTTCTATCCAAGCATCATTAAGAAGCAAAGTACGGTACGTCCTGTGATCAGTGGGTTAGTTCTAAGCCAGTGTAACTTTTCTGACTCGATACCCCTCTCAATTCATAATTTAATTCAGTCCTTTTCCTTTGACCTTGCAACAGTGAATTTATCAATGCCAGTGTGTACCTATTGCTAGCAAGTGAGTAGAGTAAAGGGTCTCCATCCAATTCTTGAGAGTGTAATCTCATTATTAGTCTTACCATTCCAGGAGTGTCATCAGTGCCACTATCAGCCTAGCTATGCTTGTGTGTTCCCATTTGAATGGAGAAACCAGACCCTGTCGGGCTAATATAAATATTGCCTAATCGGCTCAAGGGACCACTTGCAAGTGGCCAGTATTCATAAATGTGAAGCATTATCCAACTCACTCCATCATATGCTGTGTACATCCCAAGTTGATTAATTTAGTGAAAGTGTTCAGTTTTCCTTGGTAATTTCTCCCATATTGTTTTTGTAAATAATAAATTACTGTTAAGAAAACCCACTTTTGCTTGGCAACCTACCAGTTATTTGTTATTTTTGCACTTTCTAGTTTATGGGCTTGAGGGGTTCTGAAAGGCCAAGATTATTAACTTAAAATGACAAACCGCAGTTCCCTCGAATATAATTTATATATATATATATATATATATATATATATATATATATATATATATATATATATATATATGTATATATGTATATATGTATATATGTATATATGTATATATGTATATATGTGTTGTCGGACCCTGTTTCTTTCCTTCAAAAGGGCCCAACACTAAGGTAAGCGCGTCCATGTAGGGCGTGTGGTAATTATTGTAAGTAGGAACAAGTGGCTCTTTAAAACAGTTATTAAATTGTAAATTACTGAGGTTAAAGGAAAATGATTAATTGTTCCCGTTTCTTCTTTATTTGTGATTTTTGTCTTACAGTTCCACCTATAGTTCTTAACTGTTTCTTAATGGTTCGAGACTTTAAGATAATGGTTTCGAGACTTTGAAATAATGGTTTCGAGAGACTTAACGAATTAGATTACGAGGACTATTGTTTGAGAGAGTCTTTCTTCACTAACACACTTCTCTTTCTGTCTTTTCTGCTTCCCACACTTCGGAATAGTTCTCTCTCTCTATCTTCCCACTCTGCGGCTTTTCTCTCTGTCTCTCTCTTTCTCTCCCACCTTTTTTCTGTGTCCTTTCCTGTATGCCTGTCCTTATATCTCCCATTTTCCTTGTGTCAACCATGACGTCATATTTCTGGGCAGGTACGGTTTTCCTGAGGCACCTCCTCCACTTGCTTCATTCCAACTTTGGAGGTGTGTTTTAAGGAATTCCTGTTGATTATTGGGTATTTGCTCCTTGTAGGATGTCCCTTGGTCTCTGGCACTGATGGCATTTGATTGGCCAAAACATCTAGGCTTGACCTGTGGGCGTGGCTTATTTCCTTGGGCTATTGTTTGAAGTCAAGGGGGTTGAGGTTTTTCCCACACTCTTACTAACCATAAGGTTCCTTCTGCAGGACCTCGTGGATTTCGAAGGCACGGCCAGATGCAATTTCTCTTAGCGCCTCGTTAGTGCCGGTGTGTTCTTGACGATATGGTTGGAGACTTGTTTGACAGACTGGGAAATTTATTGCGTTACGGTCCTCCGTACTGACCCAAATGGAAATAGGATATTTCTACTTCGAAAAATACCTTTTCTCTATTCACTGATACAGTCTCGGCCATGCTACCTAACTGGCTCCTGACAGTTTTCTAAATAAACAAAACAGTATGGACTATGAGGGCTCCTAACAATATGCACGTTTTGTATGACAAATTCCTTCTATGTATCTGGTTTTAAGTATTAAACAATCGTAAATGATATGAAAGAGCAAAGAAACATTAGCAATTATCTATCCAAGTTACATTTGGATTTACTCAGCCTCATACCTAGCTGCCTAACAGGTGGATTTTAAATTCTTAAAAGTAATCAATCTGTACAATCATAAGGCGGCAATCTTCATTTCTTGGCCGTTCTTCATGGATTTCTTGTTGGGCTCGCTGCTACAAATGAATGATAATGTCCTTACTTGTATCTTGGGTGTATTCAAACCTTTGTGTAACTAACATGTGTAACTTACTTGTGTACGTGTTGCTTGACTTTATCAATGCAAGTATAGACTTTTCTTTGCATAGGAAACTTCTACATTTTAATGACTAACTCAAAAGAATGACTGGCAACTTGGGTCGGAAAACAAAGTAGTACTTATGAATATTTTGTGACTGGCAAAACAAATCGGTAAGCTTTCGCTATTTAAAGTATCTCTAAGAAACGAAGATCGCAAACGTGTTAGTTCTACGGGAAAATAAGTAATTACTATTTCTACTTCTAGTGTTAGTATAGTTCATGCACTCCTTTCAGTGTTGACATGTTATGGGTTATGCCAAGACTTCTCCTTGACGAGGTATCCTTAAAGTACTCACAAATCTTACAAACTGTATTTCTCATTTCTTTACCTTTTACTTCTATGATTAGTACACTGATACAAATATTCGTGATTTGAAACGAGATTCTCGTTGAAACTTTAAAACTTGTCTTAAACTTCTACCTCATTCTTCTATTAGTGACAGTGGGTTGCAAATCCCTAAAGATGACTGTTAACCCTTCTGACTTTAATACGTTACATTTCAGAAATTTTACTTTATTTTCTTGCTTCCTAAGTAACTCCTCAGTTAAAGAAAAGTAAATTCGAAGTTACGGCGCCTTAACCCCAAATTCTTTGTTACAAGACCGACTAATTAAAGTAAGCATTGCAACATTATAAAAAAAATAGTTTCATTACTAAGTCAACCAATAAAGGCAAACTCAGCAACAAAGAAATCAAATACAGGGAATAATAGGATGAATTGACGGGTTTGTTCTTATCATTATTACTGAAATGTGACTCTTCTATTTTTAGGTTATATCTAGTATTTTCTTTGAAGTAGCTTCTTCTAATTCTTCAGTCAGTTCTGCCTCTTTAACTTCTTTTGTTCTTGACTTTATCTTTATTTATCCAAAATCCTTCTTCTTCTAATGATTCAGCATATGTGGAAGGTATTACTTCATTCACCTTTTTCACTTTCACCTTAGTCTCTTTGCACATCTATGACCTTTGTATGGCCTGTGAATTTAGTGGCTAACTTGTAATTAATTCCACTTACTTCCTTCTTGAGGTAAACTTCATCGCCTATCTTGTAATCTACTGGCCTTAATCCTTCTTGATACCTGTCTATCATATTCTTCTGAGCTTCCTCTAAATTCTTGTGTAATTGCTTATGAATTACCTTGAAATTCCCAATTCTTATTTTCATAATGTCTTCAGAGTAATTAGGCTGTAGTGGCTGATTTAGCCACGCATATGGTAATCTTGGTTCATATCCCATTAAAGCTTTTATGGGTGTTGCTTGAGTACTTTGTATGATACTTAGCATTTAGTGATAATTGGACTAAAAGGTAAATTGACGTCCCAATCAGGATCCTGTCCTACTGTATGCCTTAATGCATCTAGAACCTTTCTGTTATTTTCTTTCTGCTAAGCCATTACTAGCTGGATGATACGGTTGTATCGTTACCTTTTCTACCTTGAATGCATCACAAATTTCTTGAACTAATGAGTTATTGAACTCAAGTGCCATTATCAGATATAATGAGCTGTGGGGCAGAATACCTACAAAATATCTTATCAAAAAGAGCGATTGCACACTCTTTAGCTCCTTTACTAGTTAATGGTATTAACTCTGTATATCTAGTGAGTGCGTCAATACACACTAATATATTTCTATTCCCCTTACTCGTGGTGTGAAGATTAGTGATCAGATCTATGGCTACTCTTTCAAATGGAGTCTGTGGGATGGGATATTTCCTAGAGTGTACTTCTTATCTGTTCTTCCCTTGTAACTGTTGCAAGTATTGCAGCTTTTCACGTAATTACTAACATCCTTGTAAATTCCTTCCAATGAAAAGATCTTTTAACTAGTCTAACTGTCTCATCCCTTCCTGGGTGAGCTCTCATGTCATCGTCATGCATTAACTCAATGACTTTATTTCTTAGGCTCCTTGGTACTATTCTTTTATGGAGTACTCCTAGTAATTGATCAAACGGGTCACACTCGTGACACATCCAAACTAGTACGTCGTCTATGACGTTTACCGCGTCTATGGGGCATCCAATTCTGTTACTTAGATCTGCTCGTTCCTTTTTGACTAAATTCTCTTTTATTTTCTACAAAATCGAAGATCTCCTTTAAATCTTCATCACCTTTTTGTTCACTTATGAAATTTTGTCTGGAAAGTTCTTCTGTGTAATGCATGGTAAATACATTGCTTATGAATTCGGCCTGTTCTGCTTCGTGACCTATCATGTTTATACTATCAATTTGGTTACTATGCCTTGATAAGGCGTCTGCCACTTTATTGGCCTTCCTGGAACATATTTCAACTCTATGTCATAGTCTTGGGCTGTCATAAACCAACGAGCTCTACGTCCGGAAAAATTCGGATTCTTAAGCATTTCTACTGCGGCGGAATGATCAGTGAATACAGTTATCTTGTACCCGAATATGATATACCTGAAGTGTTTTAAAGCATCTATTATGGCTAAAGACTCTAGGTCTGTTACTGAGCAGTTTACTTCTGTGGGCTTTAGCTTTCTACTGTAATATGCTATAGCATTATATTTGTTATCATGTCTTTGCATTAAGCATGCTCCTATACCAGTGCGACTTGCATCTGTAGCTAAAAAGAATTCTTTACTGAAATCTGGGAAACTAAGTACGGGAGAATGAGTTAACCTTTGCTTTAGTTCATCAAATGCTTCTTGTTGCCTTGTTTTTTCCATAATGAATGACACATGTTCCTCTAATAACCCGTCAGCGGAGCGGATATCGTTGCAAAATTCTTTATGTACTTTGGTAAAACCTGCTAATCCAAAAATGACTTCACGTTCTTCTTACGTTGAAGTGTAGGATATTCTTTAATATACTTAATCTTTAAGCCGTTTACCTCCACACCCTTTTCTCTTAATGTGTGTCTCAGGTAGTCTATTTTCCTTCTGAGGAAATTGCACTTCTTAACTTCAATTTAAGATTCGCCTTCCTTAGTCTCTTTAGTACTTTCTTACCAATTTTATGTGTTCTTCAATTGTATCTGTTGCTATTATCAAATCGTCTATATAGCAATGTACATCCTTGCCTAATAAATCACCTAAAATCTTATCCATTAATCTCACAAAGGTTACTGGCTTGGACTTCAGACCAAAAGGCATTCTCACGTATTGATATCTACCGTTGCTTGTGCTAAAGGCAGTTAATGGTTTCCTTTCTCGTCCAAAGGAATTTGTAAAAATCCTTTGCAACAAATCTATTGTGGTAAAGTATTTCTTGGATCCGATCGTTGTGATAAGATCTCATAGACGGCATTGGATAAGGATCATTTTCGGTTATCTCGTTTAACCTTCTGAAATCTACCACTACTCTGTAGGTTTTATCCTTTTTGAACTAGCAAAAGTGGGAAAGACCATGGAGATTTTGATGGTTCTATTATTCCTTGCCTATCCATTTTTGTACTTCTCTTTCAATGATCTCCTTCTGGGAATGGGCTACTCTATAGGCTGGTATGTAGATTGGCTTTGTGGTTTTTGGAATGTCTATTCTATGCATTATTTCACCTGTGTTACCTAGTGTATCGCCCTCCATAGCGAATATGTCTTGGTATTCACTTAGCAAATCTATGAGTTTCTCTCAGCACAGTCTTCTTTAATATCTTTCAAGTGAGACCCTATCTTAGCTCTTCTCAGTTTTATGTCCTGGGCTACATTTTCATTTTCTTTATTGATTGGTGCTACCGTTTCTCTCTACAACTTGAATGGGAATGGTGTATACCTCTGCTAAACCTAATTCTGTTCCCTGTGTTAGCCTAACCTTTCCTCCTCTGTTATTCATAACCTGCAAAGCTATTTTACCCTGCCTGACTTCATGTAGACTAGAAGAGTAATGTACCCTTTACTTGCGCTTCTTCAGTAAGCGTGTGAGAATTTCCTTCCCTTCAAAAATTGGATTTACTGTACATTCTATCCATGCGCTCTCTCCAGGTTTAAGTCTTAACTCCCTGTCTAATTTCAAGTAAGTTTCTTGGTTGGATTCTAAGTGAGTATTTATCTGTTGAGAGCTTGTGCTGTATACTGAATATCTTCCTCTGTCGTGTCTTTCTTTAGAATACTTCTCAATGAAGAGTGCTCGAGTCGGGGTTCTTCCTGTTAATTTACATAGAGGTATTCTAGAAATTTTATGACCCCTTCTAATCACTAATTGCTCTCTAGGTGCATTAATGCTGATACCTTCTCTAGCCATAGTTGGATAACCAATTAGCAAATGTGCAAACCCTAACTGTATATCTCTTACTACTAGAACCTTCTCCTTTAGTGAAATTCTTCCTAGCTTAAAAGGAAAATCTATTTGTCCTACTATTCTGATATTATTACCCTGAACGTCTGTGATTCTGCAGTCTACTGCTGGGTTCAAACTTAAGTGAGAAAAATACATCTGATACACCTTTTCTGACATTATATTCTTAGGACTTCCTGTATCAAAAGAATGTGGCAATAGGTTTCTCTAAACCAACATGTGCGGGAAATACTGGTCTATAATTATATTCATTCCCTATATTAACTTTGCTAACCTGTCTAGTTTGGCTTAGGTTTTGCAATCCGGTCCTTCCTCTATTATGAAGGAAGACCCATTATACCACTGGAGTGAAAATTTACCATTGTATCATCTGATATACTGCAGTTTGGTTAGTATCTTGATACCTGTTTGGGTTTGAACTCCTATTCCTTCTAGCTTGTGGAGACTGACTACGGTCTCTACCTCTGCCTCTTGACTGAGATCTATATATAGGTGCTGAAGCAGGTCTATTTCTGCAATCTCGAGCGCTATGCCCGGCTCTCTTATGAAAAGGGCAGTAAGCTATCCTCGACAGTCACTGGCATAATGTCCCTTCTTCTGACAGTTATAACACGTGACTGTTGAAAATCCCCCTGAGATGTATTACCTAACGTCCTAATTCTGATTCTATCTGGATTCCTAGAACTATTTTGTCCTCTTTCTTCTTGTCCTATGGTGACTAAAGGTCTGTATACGGGTTCCTTGTGATTTCTACCTAAGATTCTTGCTACTTCCTCTTCGATCTCAGCTATGTCATCTGAAGTCTCCCATTTTCGGGTCATCCTTCCAATAGCTTCGGCTGGCAAACTTCCAATCATGAATGCTAACCTAATAATGGTTTTGACGTCAGCTACTGACATTTTATCTGTCTCTGCCCATTTAGTGGATGTAACTAAGTGACCCCATTCATTCATATTGTTGTATAGCTGGGAACTCATCCCTTGGTAGCTTCTTTTATCTGCCTTATAACTGTGAGCTATCCTTGCAAGGCTGATAACGGGATCTGTTTCGCCTACTGTGGAATATACCTTCCTAAAGAACTGTTTCATTTCTTCCCAATTCTTAAGTCTCTGATATGTCTCGGAATGGACATATCGTTCTAAGTCTCCCCTGCTTCCAGATCCAGATAACTCTTCGCTTCACTGAGTTTTTCGCTATCTGTGCCTATTATGTTATTAAGATGTATGCCTACCTGCTCTATCCAGTTTTCTAAGTTACAGGCACCCTGACCTTCTTTCCTTCCGCAAAATTTGGCTATATGGTTAATTGCATGTCTTTTATGTGTACCTACACAGTGGCAGAGACTGGGCTAGTTGAATGTGTTCCCTATCCATAGTTAAATTATTGGTTTGACTTCTTGTGTAAACAGGAGCTCTTACACTATTAGTTTGTGCCGATCTCCTCCTGGGCATTTATTCACTAATGACCAACACTTTCTTAACCAATGAGTGTAATGGCCATAATAACAAAGCCAATAAAGTCAACCAGTTCTTAAAATTACAAAAAAAATTCACAAAAGATCATAAACACTTCTACCTTACTTAAAGTAAAATTAATCAATCGCTAAAATTTCCCCGAACTTCTAAATTACCGATTGGCGGTGTTAAACCAAAAAAAAATCCCTTAACTTCCAATTATCCTTGACAGTGCTGGTAAAACAAATAAAGAAATTATCACTCGCTTCAAAAAAAATTAAAGAAAAAAAATAATCTTTGAAAAACTTATGATTCTGAACACCTTTAAGCGAACAAAAAAAACAAGTTGAGATTTCTCGATCGAAAATATAGAAATTTCCGCTAATAAATGTTACATAAGAAATTAAATGCTTAAAATAACCGTAGAATGACACAAATAAAATACAGAAATTATGGGTTAGTCATGCCAAAAGTTTAAGGAAAGAGAAAAAGAAAAAAAAACTCTTGTTGCCAAGTCTATTTAATTTACGTATGAGTTTTGTGTTTTCAAATGAATATCAATACAAGTGTTCTTAGTCGACTTAATTTTGTGTGTTTCTAACTCAAAGAAAAAAATTTTTCTACGTGTGTGTGTGTGACCGTAAGGACATTCTTACTGTGAGTCGTTTTTTTCTCTCGTCTTTCTGCGCGTATTCTCTCGGCAGCTTGATTTCGTTATTCGTAGGCTTTCATCCAAGGGTTGGGTTGTTCGTTCGTCTTCTTCTTCGCCTTCTTCTTCAGCGTCCTTCCGTCACTGCGCCTTAGCTGGGATCTGGCCTCACTCGATCACGGGAATCATCGGCGTCGACAGGAAAAGGGCCTCTCTCTCTCTGGGGTGTAGTCTTCGCTTTGTCGTAGCGTTGTGTGTGTTTGCGTGGGGCGTATTTTTAATTCTTCTTTGCAGAGTGGCGTATGTTATGTTTTGTCTTTGGTGTTTTCTTTGATCACTTGTTTATTCTATTTTCAATTGTTTATCTCACTTCACTGTTTCGCCAACTGTTCGTGATCACTACATGTACACCCGCAGATATCTCACTTAGCTGTTGTAATCTCACCGATCGCCATCGGCTGCAGCTTTTGTTATCTCACTTAGCTCTTGTTATCCCACTGCTCTCGTTATCCCACTTAGCTCTTGTTATCCCACCGCTGCCACCAGCTGTTGTCGGACCCTGTTTCTTTCCTTCAAAAGGGCCCAACACTAAGGTAAGCGCGTCCGGCGTAGGGCGTGTGGTAATTATTGTAAGTAGGAACAAGTGGCTCTTTAAAACAGTTATTAAATTGTAAATTACCGAGGTTAAAGGGAAAATGATTAATTGTTCCCGTTTCTTCTTTATTTGTGATTTTTGTCTTACAGTTCCACCTATAGTTCTTAACTGTTTCTTAATGGTTCGAGACTTTAAGATAATGGTTTCGAGACTTTGAAATAATGGTTTCGAGAGACTTAACGAATTAGATTACGAGGACTATTGTTTGAGAGAGTCTTTCTTCACTAACACACTTCTCTTTCTGTCTTTTCTGCTTCCCACACTTCAGAATAGTTCTCTCTCTCTATCTTCCCACTCTGCGGCTTTTCTCTCTGTCTCTCTCTTTTCTCTCCCACCTTTTTTCTGTCTCCTTTCCTGTATGCCTGTCCTTATATCTCCCATTTTCCCTTGTGTCAACCATGACGTCATATTCTGGGCAGGTACGGCTTTCCTGAGGCACCTCCTCCACTTGCTTCATTCCAACTTTTGGAGGTGTGTTTTAAGGAATTCCTGTTGATTATTGGGTATTTGCTCCTTGTAGGATGTCCCTTGGTCTCTGGCACTGATGGCATTTGATTGGCCAAAACATCTAGGCTTGACCTGTGGGCGTGGCTTATTTCCTTGGGCTATTGTTTGAAGTCAAGGGGTTGAGGTTTTTCCCCACACTCTTACTAACCATAAGGTTCCTTCGCAGGACCCTCGTGGATTTCGGAAGGCACGGCCAGATGCAATTTCTCTTAGCGCCTCGTTAGTGCCGGTGTGTTCTTGACGATATGGTTGGAGACTTGTTTGACAGACTGGGAAATTTATTGCGTTACGGTCCTCCGTACTGACCCAAATGGAAATAGGATATTTCTACTTGAAAAATACCTTTTTCTATTCACTGATACATATGTATATATGTATATATGTATATATATATATATATATATATATATATATATATATATATATATATATATGTATATATATATATATGTATATATATATATATATATATATATATATATATATATATATATATATATATATATTAACTTTATCACATACACAATTGTTCTGTGCATTAGTAGAATTACTAAAAGGACCTCATTCAAACTGGATGGTATCTAATGGAGTTTTTATTCAAAAAGTTACAAGCTTTCTTGGACAAACAGTCCACATTATCAAGTATCCGTACAATGAGCAAACGCATAGTCCGGCTGTATTTATATCTGTGCTGGGTACTTTTAATCCTATAATCGCCTAGCTCTTCCTGTGTGACCTCCACCTCTCTTGACCTTGGTCTTTCTCTGATCCCTGGTTCCAGATGTCCGTTTTCCGTGCGTTCTCTTGCGTTTTTTCTTCGTTTCCTTGCTACTGTGGAGTATATGATTTTTCTAGATATGCTGTCTTCAAAGCCGTTTCCGGTGTTCCCTGCCATCGTGTTGTTGGCGCAAGTTATGAAGGCGTTCTCTACAACCAGTCTAGATGTTTTGTTGGTGTTCCTGTACAGAAAACTCATATTTTTCCCGGTCTATTCTGTGATCATTTTCCCAACAGTGTTTGGCAACTGCCGACGTCTGATTATAATGCCTTATGTTCTGCAGATGTTGTTTGCTTCGCTCTTTACATGATTTGCCAGTTTCGCCATAGTACCCTTCTTCACAGTCTAGACACGCTGCCATATAAAACCCCCTCTAATCTCTTCCCTCTACCGACTTTTTGTTTCTAACTATTTTATTCCTAATGGTGTTTTTGTAGCTGCCTATCAATT
>NW_027100719.1:2283377-2338377 GCF_040412425.1 Macrobrachium rosenbergii | reverse complement strand
CTTATGATTCTATGGGATAATTTTTCCCCTTTTGTTTAATCTTTGAAATTGTATTTTGAAATGCTTATCAGATGATCGCTACATGCTGTCTGCCGAGAGAGAAAGGGCTCTCTTCTCTGTTTTCTCAGGTGGCTTAGGGAAAAAGCATTTACTTTTGTTATCGTGATGAACTGTCACCCAGTCAGCGAGTTAACTGCTTATTCCGTCATTATTAACTCTGTCTATGCCTATTCTGTTCATAATCTAAGAAAGAGAGATAGAGAAATAACAGATAAGTGGTCTAAAAGCGTCTTTATTTGTTTGCCCAGCTACCTCAGGCTGACAAAAGGTTTTGGTGAACCCTGAACCAGCAAGTGTCAATCATAAGCGATAACGCTGGTTTCGCTTCGAAGCGATCGTGTGTACGAGTATAGTATACTTTGTATATGTGTGTAGGTGTATTCATACAGGTGTATTCTCTGGGAACACCCTATGTGTATTCTCGGCCTACGAGATTAAAAACCAGTCTTCTGTGAGGTATCAGTAGTCTACTAGCAAGGGGCACAAAGCCAGACTCTCTCCTCTCTCTCTCTCTCTCTCTCTCTCTCTCTATTATATATGGGAAATGACAGACGAGTCTGTAAAAGCTCTGTTAAACTCACCCCAGGAGTGTGTTAATTTTGTAGAAGGGTTCAGGAATATTATTTTTGTACAAGTGTTGAGGAGGAGATATATATTGGTGTAATGCTTACTAAAGGTAATGTGGTGAATATTGAGTTTTGTTAATATTCTTGGAAAAAGAGAATTGTTGTGTTTGAAAGAGTCATAGAAAGACGTGTCTAACTTTTCTTTTTATAAGGAAAGTTATATAAAAGATTGATGTAATTTTTAAACATTATTGGTGACTGTGGTATTTTCATTTTTGTGTATCACATTCTTATATGTCTGTATTATCATATTATTGTGATTTTATTGCTGCCGTGTTTTGCTGGTGATTTCTTAGCATTTTGTTAGTGCCTACCTGTTATAGAGATTTTTGGAGAATGTTATGTGAATTTCAATCAGTAATATTTTGGTGATTGTTTGTAATTCTTGAATCAGGTAAAAGCTTGGCACTTAAGTGATAGCTTATAGTTTGATTCTTACATAATCAGATTGTTTTCTTTGATAAAGCAAAGTTTTGTGAATTAAACTTGATTAAGAGATACTTAAGTCTTACACTGTTGTCAATTAATGGTAAATCTTTTGAGATTGTGAACTTTACATATAACTTTTGAACTTAGAAATAAACCTGTTTGTTTAAAGTTTTTAAAACATAGCGTTTCATTTTGATTACCAGTACTTACAGACATTAATGAGTGTGTATAAGGTAAGTGATATATCTGTTTGTTCACCTGAGACTTATCTAGGTAAAATAGAACCAGAGAGACAGCTACAGTGCTGGTTGAAGTGAAACTCATATTCCACTAATCTGGATATATCTTAATAATTGTTACCTCATCCAATGTAACTTGATAAAGTTACATTGATTTTCTCCAGTGATAAGTAAGTTTATGGGATCATTGTACCTTTAGTGATTCAGTCGAATCTTTGTTATGTTGTTTCAAGTATCTGGTCGATGTGAGGTAACTTTTGGTATTATCATTTGTACAACAGATTTGTTGGCCTATTTGTGTAATAACCAGGTGCTTGATCACTTAGTAACAAAAGATTTGGTGGCCAGAGACGGAAATTAAATCAAAAGATTTGTTGTCCATCGTCCGGGAAATTAATTCAAATAATTTGTTAGCCAGACCAGGGAAATTAAATTAATTGGTGCCCATTGTCTAAGGAGAACTAAACAGAATATCACTCTGGTTTTATGATTTGTACTGGTGGTGTTAGGAATATATTTTGTAGGAGAATAACCATATAAAAGTGAATTGTAAACCCTTCTTGTTGAGTAAACTAGAAAAATGGCTCGGTTTGAAGTTCAGGAATTCATGGCAGCTCCAACCATCAGAAAGTTATCTAAATCTCACCTGACTAAGGGACAGTGGATTCGCTTAGCAATAACATATGGGGCTAATGTTACTTTTGATATGAGTGACACAGAAGTTAATTGTGTCGCAATCAAGGCATTAATAAGCTCTGGTAAAGTAAAAGGCGAATTAGCAGAAGCTTATGATCTGTTGAGTGCAGCTGAGATAGAATTCTCAAATAACGTAAGGCAAGAGAATGAGAACGGTGATGTACAGGCAGAATTTAGGAGTTTAGACTCAGAAGAGTTTTGGAGTAAAATGAAGGTGTTAGAGTCAGAAGAAAACTTACTTAGACTACAGATACAGGCTGATAAAGAAAAAGAAGCAAGAGATAAGGCAAGAGAAGAAAGAGAAAAAGAAAAAGAAAGAGATAGAGTGAGGAGACGAGAAGAAGAAGAAAGAGAAAAGGCAAAACATGAAAGGGAATTGGAGTTAATTAGAGCTCGATCTTTACTGCCTGTAAACCCATATAACTATATCGGTAACACAGACCCTGTGTTTGATGTAGCGAGAGTACAGAACTTAATTCCAAAATTTACAGAAGCAGCTCCAGATGAATTTTTTGATCACTTTGAAAAAGTAGCTTCAGGTATGGGATGGCCAGAGGATAAATGGTCAGTTTTAGTACAAAGTGTTCTCATTGGTAAAGGAAGAAGTGCCTACTTAGCCCTATCAGCTCAACAGTGTAAAGAGTACCGGCACTCAAACACAATGTACTACAGGTTTACCAGATGACCCTGAATATTACAATGAAAATTTCAGATCTTTGGAGAAGGACAGAAAAGATAACTTTCTTGGATTGCCTATAAAGTCAGGAGATTTTTTAAACGATGGCTAGAGGCAGCTAAAGTTAAGTCTATGGACGAACTTGAAGAATTAGTGGTCTTAGAGAAATATCTAAGAGGAATTCCTGAACATATAAGAGCTTATTTGAGAGAGAGAGAGGTGAAGAAACTTGATAAAGCTGCTAATCTAAGCGATGATTATAATATAATATCCAGCAAAAAAGAATTATAATGGCAGGTACCAGAACCAACAATTTACAGGTTATAGATCTCAGTCAAATTTTAGGAACAGTGCTATGAATTAAGTATATCTTAGTTTAACCAGACCACTGAGCTGGTTAACAGCTCTCCTAGGGCTGCCCTGAAGGATTAGACTTATTTTTACGTGGCTAAGAACCTACTGGTTACCTAGCAACGGGACCTACAGCTATTGTGAATCCGAACCACATTATGACGAGAAATGAATTTCTATCAAAAGAAATAAATTCCTCTAATTCTTCTTTGGCGGCTCGAGAGTCGAACGCTGGGCTAACAGCGTGCCAGTCGAAAGCTCTACCACTCCTCCAAAGAAGCACTTCACAGTGCTATGAAAAACCCTTCTAATAATTATATGAAAACCCTTCTAATAATTATACCAGTGCCAAACCAGGATATACCTCAGCAGTGGAATGCTAAACCCACCCCTTCTAGTCTATTCTCAAGACAAGTGCAGAAAATTAATGTTGTTTGCCACAAGTGTGGGAGAGTAGGACATTATAGTCGAGACTGCTATAAAGGGTATCAGCAGACTAAGCCAGTTGGACAGGTGACAAGGGGTAACCAGGTAAAGCCAACTACGAGAAACAATGTGGGACAAAATGAAGTCAGACAAGTAGAGTGCTTAGCAACCAGTGGAAATGCAAATTCCAGTAGCGAGTGGCTGAACAGTGAGGAGGCTTTTAAGCCATATATTTATGAAGGTATGCTGACAACCCTCTTTGAGTATACAGGTACCAGTGAAGATATTACGTGATACAGGTAGTAATCACAGTGTGATAATTCGAGGTGCTCACCCGCAGTTGGAGAAGAATCTCACCGGAGATTCAGTTATCTTAAAAGGTATAGGAGGAGAGGAAGTAACTCCTATACGCCGCTTGCATTTGTCATGTGAATTAGTGACAGACAATATTGATTTTGCAGTAAAGGACTAGCTAGCTGTTGAAGATGTGCATGCTTTACTGGGTAATGAAGTTGGTGGTGTTCCCTTCATTCCTTGTCCTGTAGTGGCAGACAAACCATTAAGGATTAGCCCTACAACAGAATTAGAGAAGAAAAACCCTCACCTATTCCCAAGTTGTGTAACTACCAGGAGCATGAGGAAAGCTGAGCATAGAAGTGAAGAAACTGAAGATTTACCTGTACCAGAAGGATCCTTGAGCCTAGAAGAGTTGTTTCAAGAAGGTGAAGTTTCCCAATGTCAAAATGTTTCTGAAGGCAGTAGTGAATACACTGAAGTAACAGATATTGAGAGTTCAACCTCTGAAGTTAGTCAAGTGACTAGAGAAAAATTAGTGGAATTACAGAAGAAGGATACAACGTTGGCAGAACTGTTCTTCAGAGTTGTTGAACCAGAAGAAGTACAACAAACTCCCACCTGTTATTATCTAAGGGATGGATTGCTAATGAGGAAGCATCGACCTATAGATATACCAGGAAGTGATGAATGGGGTGAATATCATCAAATTTTAATTCCATATACATTGAGGAAGCAAGTGGTAGCAGTAGCGCACGAAGCTGGACATATGGGAATCAGGAAGACTGTTGAGAAAGTTATGAAATATTTTTTGGCCTGATTACACAAGGATGTCAGTAAATTTTGCAGGGAGTGTCATACATGCCAAATAGCTGGAAAACCAAATGAAACTATTCAAAAAGCTCCCCTACGACTGATAGATGTTAGAGGAGGACCCTTTTGCAAAGTGATAATAGATGTGGTTGGTCCGCTTCCAAAAACGAAGAAAGGACATGAATATCTGTTGACACTAATGTGTCCCGTAACCAGATATCCAGAGGCAATTCCTATTAGAAGTTTAAGTGCCAAGGTAATAGCTGAGAAGTTGGTGGAATTTTTTTTCAAATTTGGAATTCCAGAAATTATACAGAGCGATAGAGGAACGAACTTTACCTCTAAGTTATTCCAAGATGTGCTGAATTTGCTAGGAGTAAAACAACAGTTATCTACCGCTTATCACCCAGAGACGCAAGGAGCTTTAGAAAGGTTCCACCAAACTTTGAAAAGTATGTTAACCAAATACTGTAATGAGTCGGGAAGAGAATGGGATGTTGGTTTACCCTTAATGTTATTTGAGGTAAGAAATACTTATCAAGAAAGTATGGGATGTTCGCAAAATGAAATGATTTTCGGTTGAGACGCGAGAGGTCCGTTGAAAATCCTTGCAGAGAACTGGGAAGAGAATCAAGAGGAAGTCCAAGGAGAATAAGTGAAGAACTTAAGGAAAAGGTTAGAAGAAATTAGAAAATTCTCTTTAGAAAATTTAAAGACAAGCCAAGAGAAAATGAAAAGAAAATATGATGCTAAGACTAAGTTAAGAAGCTTTAATGTTGGACAGCAAGTTCTAGTGTTCTTACCTGTAAAAAGGTTTCCCCTTACAAATAAATTTCAAGGTCCTTATAGGATAACAGAAAAGTTAAGTGATCGAACTTATGTGATTGAAACACCAGGGAGAAGGAAACGACAGAGGAAGATACATGTAAATCTTCTAAAACTCTACTTTTCAGAAACTACAACTGAGGTTATGTCTATAACCCAAACAACTTCATACACAAAGGAAGTTGAATATTTGTTGCAGCATGGATTGGCAGAGCCCAGTTCAAGTCACTACAGTTCCCCTTGTGTGTTAGTAAAGAAACCAGATGGCTCATTTAGGATGTGACTGATTACAGGAAATTGAATTCCATTAGTGTAGCTGATAATTATCCCTTACCTCTTATTGATCAATTACTTAATAATATTTGGCAAGCCCAGTTTGTTTCTAGAGTGGTGAAGCAGTTACAAAGATTTGTGAATGTGTTTGCAGTTTATTGCTTATTTTGTACAAGTTTTCAGCATTAATATTTTCCCTGATTGCTTTTATAATCTTGTTGTGAAAGGAGAGAGAACATTTTTGGAGAGAGCAGTATAATTGCAGATTATTTATCCCTCTCCGAATCCACCGATTCGAACCCGGGATAATTAATCTTTTGGGGGGAGGAATATTATAATGCGATATATTTTTATAACCATTTTGTAATTGTTTGTCATGTCTCTGTGAAAATTTCTGATTTTTTGCTTACAAGATTCATCATTTGTTGTGAAGACGTGATTTTAAAATGTCTTTTCTTACAGATATGTTGTTTGTTATGTAAACTTATGATTCTATGGGATAATTTTTCCCCTTTTGTTTAATCTTTAGAAATTGTATTTTGAAATGCTTATCAGATGATCGCTACATGCTGTCTGCCGAGAGAGAGAAAGGGCTCTCTTCTCTGTTTTCTCAGGTGGCTTAGGGAAAAAGCATTTACTTTTGTTATCGTGATGAACTGTCACCCAGTCAGCGAGTTAACTGCTTATTCCGTCATTATTAACTCTGTCTATGCCTATTCTGTTCATAATCTAAGAAAGAGAGATAGAGAAATAATAGATAAGTGGTCTAAAAGCGTCTTTATTTGTTTGCCCAGCTACCTCAGGCTGACAAAGGTTTTGGTGAACCCTGAACCAGCAAGTGTCAATCATAAGCGATAACGCTGGTTTCGCTTCATAGCGATCATGTGTACGAGTATAGTATACTTTGTATATGTGTGTAGGTGTATTCATACAGGTGTATTCTCTGGGAACACCCTATGTGTATTCTCGGCCTACGAGATTAAAAACCAGTCTTCTGTGAGGTATCAGTAGTCTACTAGCAAGGGGCAATAAAGCCAGACCTCTCTCTCTCTCTCTCTCTCTCTCTCTCTCTCTCTCTCTCTCTCTCTCTCTCTCTCTCTCATTATATATAAGGGAAATGACAGACGTGTCTGTAAAAGCTCTGTTAAACTCACCCCAGGAGCGTGTTAATTTTGTAGAAGGGTTCAGGAATATTATTTTGTACAAGTGTTGAGGAGGAGATATATATTGGTGTAATGCTTACTAAAGGTAATGTGGTGAATACTGAGTTTTGTTAATATTCTTGGAAAAAGAGAATTGTTGTGCTTGAAAGAGTCATAGAAAGACGTGTCTAACTTTTCTTTTCATAAGGAAAGTTATATAAAAGATTGATGTAATTTTTAAACACATTATTGGTGACTGTGGTATTTTCATTTTTGTGTATCACATTCTTATATGTCTGTGCTATCATATTATTGTGATTTTATTGCTGCCGTGTTTTGCTGATGATTTCTTAGCATTTTGTTAGTGCCTACCTGTTATAGAGATTTTTGGAGAATGTTATGTGAATTTCAATCAGTAATATTTTGGTGATTGTTTGTAATTCTTGAATCAGGTAAAAGCTTGGCACTTAAGTGATAGCTAATAGTTTGATTCTTACATAATCAGATTGTTTTCTTGATAAAGCAAAGTTTTGTGAATTAAACTTGATTAAGAGATACTTAAGTCTTACACTGTTGTCAATTAATGGTAAATCTTTTGAGATTGTGAACTTTACATATAACTTTTGAACTTAGAAATAAACCTGTTTGTTTAAAGTTTTTAAAACATAGCGTTTCATTTTGATTACCAGTACTTACAGACATTAATGAGTGTGTATAAGGTAAGTGATGTATCTGTTTGTTCACCTGAGACTTATCTAGTTAAAACAGAACCAGAGAGACAGCTACAGTGCTGGTTAAAGTGAAACTCATATTCCACTAATCTGGATATATCTTAATAATTGTTACCTCATCCATAACTTGATAAAGTTACATTGATTTTTCTCCAGTGATAAGTAAGTTTATGGGATCATTGTACCTTTAGTGATTCAGTCGACTCTTTGTTATGAGGTTTCAAGTATCTGGTCGATGTGAGGTAACTTTGGGTATTATCATTTGTACAACAGATTTGTTGGCCTATTTGTGTAATAACCAGGTGCTTGATCACTTCTTGTAATAATATATATATATATATATATATATATATATATATATATATATATATATATATATATATATATATATATATATATATATATATATATATATATATATATATAATTATATATATATATATATAAAATATTAAATGTATATATATATTATAAAAGTATACTTCACACACATACACACACACACACATACATATATATATATATATATATATATATATATATATATATATATATATATATATATATATATATATATATATATATATATATATATATGACCATTTATCACATCACCGTGATTCATATACAATCAGAAAGCTACAAACGTCCTTTAATATCCAATTCGCTCTACCTCGGAAATAATATATTTTCATATATGTTACCGAAGGGGAATTTTTAGTTGATAATAAGTCCACCGTCCCGTGGGGTCGAACCAGCGACGGACGAGGACTCAGGACTACAGGGACGCACTAACCCGTTCGGCCACAAGAGAGGTATAAGTGAATATCGTCTCCCATCAACTCACCCGTCGAACTCAGGTGTTTTGCATTTGGAGACGATATCCACCCACCTCTGCCATGTTGACCGTGTAGTGCATTTGTCGCACGTAGCCATATTATGACTATTTATCACATCACCGTGATTCATATACAATCAGAAAGCTACAAACGTCCTTTAATATCCAATTCGCTCTACCTCGGAAATAATATATTTTCATATATGTTTATGAAGGGGAATTTTTAGTTGATAATAAGTCCACCGTCCATGGGGTCGAAACCAGCGACGGACGAGGACTCAGGACTACAGGGACGCACTAACCCATTCGGCCACAAGAGAGGTATAAGTGAATATCGTCTCCCATCAACTCACCCGTCGAATGTATATATATATATATATATATATATATATATATATATATATATATATATATATATATATATATATATATATATATATATATATATATATATATATATAATTCATATATATATTCACATCTATGCTTATACATATATACTGTATATATGAATAAATATATATATATATATATATATATATATATATATATATATATATATATATATATATATATTTATACATACATATATATACAGATAGATAGGTAGATAGATAGATAGATAGATAGATAGATAGATATGAAGCAAGGGAGCCAAAGAGTTTTAGAACTGCGGCTGTCAGCCACTTTAAGATATGGTTGATAGCATATACTTTTTTGTCCCAATTCTGGTTATGATCACCAAATTGATCTAAGCACCGGATGGCAGTTATATTACTTAGGTCAACAGAGGTGAAATGAGCTTTTAACAAAGCATGTCCAGACATCTGTCACCTTCCAGGGGTCGAACCTGTGTTCGCTGGCTTGGTAGAATTGAATGCTGTCGATATTTTCATTAAAAAATTACGAAATCTTTATAATAAAACTTCGAGGAATTGTAAATCATCCCTACTGACCTTGAGGGTATAAACGGGATGATGCTTCGAAAACGGAAAGATACTTTGTAAATTTCAAGCGAAAGTTATATAGCATGAATTGAAGAGAAAAGAAAAAGAAAATCTTTTGCTCTTTGAGCTAAAGGTCAGGACAGAGTGAGTAAAGGGGTCTGAGGAGGGGAGTCAGAATTGTTATAATATCAGGTAAGATAAAAAGTAACTAATTAAGGAAGAGTTGGCTAAGTTTTGATGAAAGGGAAAGGAATTCTGTATAGTGGTATTAGTAGAGAGGGAGAGAAGAATATTATGATGAAAGGAAAGAGCAGGAAAAAAATTGCTGTTCATTCTTAATGATATAACTCAAAGGGCTTTAAAAGAATATGCTAAGTAAAGCTTGACATCAATGTTACATATGAAGTGACTTTTGAGCATTCATTTTGAAAGGAAATGGTGGGAAAAAAAATATTTTGTGAAAATATCCAACAATTTTACATTTACTTAGGAAAATGTAAGAGTAGAAGTTTCTGAAGAAACCACTTTTAAGATATATAACTGATAGCTTTCTTTCTTGTTTGCTTTCAGATATAAAGATGAGGGATTAAATTAGCCTCTGACACTAAGAAGAAAAAATACATGGAAGGGGGTGGGGAGGGTGTGTACTAATTGATCAAAAATACGGATTACCCCAATTAGTACGCAGTTTTTCAAAACATGTTTAGAAGGTCGTATGCAGCGGTGACATAATATTCCATCTTTGTCCTAAGTGCCTTTGACAAAAGGGTGAATTTCCAAAGAACATTTTAGGAGTGACTGCCTTATGAAATTTGGAACTTTTGCGCCAGTTAGTACGCGCGTATAAGACCCCATTTGTACGCGCGTACTAATAAGAGCAGATTTCTCTGACGCGCGTACTAATAGGTGTTGATCACTTTGACGCACGTACAGATACTTGTACGCAACATGAAATAATGTGTACGCACTATTAAATTATGCATGTCATTAAGAGTTTTTACTTCCATAGGTTGTTAAAAGTTAATTATACCGTAATTAGGTCTAGCCTACATTCTTAAAAATGAAACCCCCCCGTTAAACGTACAAAGAACAGAGAACCAAAAGGAAAGCGAAGGCAGTATAGTGAAGAAGCTTGCTCTCAATGCTGCCATTCAAGATGTAACAGAGTGACTATCCCAGTACTCCATCAAAATTTAAAGAAGCAGGCCTATGATGATATTTCATCTCTCTCTCTCTCTCTCTCTCTCTTGCAATTTTTTGGCAGTATATGGAGCGTGCGTGTCTTTATTTTTAGAGGATGGGTATGTCTTTTCGAGGTGCTGGTAGAAAACATAATGTGCCAGAAGCCACAGTTAGGCGTAAAATGTCTGGATTTCGTCCAGGAACTGTAGCAAAATCTGGTCCAAAGACACTGTTAACGGAGGCAGAGGAAGAAGTTTTGGTAAATGACATATCCCAATCCCGCAAGAGGGCACATCCTGTCACCGAACGTAATGTACTTTCTGCTGTCACGAGTATACTTCAAGAAGAAAAGGAAGAAGGAATACAAAGAAAAAAACCTCCCACATTCCAGAGTCACTTAGCAATGCAAGGAAAAAGACTACTTACAAGAGGTTAATGCTTTGGATATCTTGAATGACTCCTGCAGAATTTTTAACATTGATGAATCTGGCTTTACGCTCTCACCAAAACATGGACGAGTCCTTGCAATTAAAGGATCAAAGCACTTTTTTGAGGAAGTTTCAGTGTATGAGAAATCAAATATCACAGTACTAGCAAATGTATGTGCAAATGGTTCAGTACCACCACCAATGATAATATATCCAAGAAAGAGAATTAACATTATGATTGCTGAAAATCCCAGAGGGGTATGATTTCACAGTAGGGAAGAGTGAAAAAGGCTTCATCACCTTTGAAACTCTTTGTGAGTACCTTTGTAATGATTTTAGTGATTGGTTGATCCAAAAGAATATTCAACGGCTAGTGATAGTTTTCACAGATTGGCATGAAACAAGGAATAATTACTACTCAGCAAAATCACCTTAATGGATTAAATATTATTCTGTACGGTTTGCCTCTAAACACGACGCATCTATTGCAGCCATTAGATGTGGCCGTGCTGGGCCCACTTAAAAAAGGATGGACAAGACCTGTGAAAGAGTGGGAGATGGAAATTCTGACACACGCTAACTTTGCAGAGGTGTTTTTACCTGCTTACAGAAAGCGTGTTACAGAAGAAAAAATCCTAGCTGGATTTAGGAAGTGTGGTATATATCCCTCTAACCCTGAAGCACCTGATTATTCAAAACTGATGTCGGCAGCGGCAGAAAAGGAGCATGAATCTACAATTTTCGAAAGAATCGATCAAGGGGGATTTAAGGAGAGGTCAACCCAAACTATGCCCCCTTAACTTATCAACAGATCCTCTCGAACATGTCATCTAAATGGCCCAGTAGACATAATTTTAGTTTTTTCTATCTATAAAAACTTTCAAAACATTCATATTGTTGGTTTATAATAATTTTCAGCATTTATTTCCCTCTATGAATGAAAAAAAAAGCAAGGATAAAGTTACATAAAGAACTATCGCTTCAAATTTGCATTTTATCATCATGATGGCCGTGAAAATATAGGGAATGTTATGGCTGTTTTGAAAAGTACCTGTCAGTAGACCTTCAATTTTGATATACTGGTCAGGCAGTTCAATATCTTGAAACATCTGAGAAGTACAAGACAATGAGTACTAATTGGGTCAAGCGAGTACAAAATAAGAAATCGTTGTCCTAATCGTACGCACCCACATTTAATTCATCTATTTTCCAAGATAATGCACTCAGCCAAAATACCTCTATATATGTTATTGGGAATTTATCCGGGTTCACAATGATATCATTACTAATTCTCTAAGCCTTGTTTTTTTTTTTTTTTTTTTGTTACTAAAAACTTCGACGTAAGTGACGATTTCCGAGTACTAATTGGGGTCTTTACCCCTATATACACATATATATATATATATTCGACCCACAGATAAATAATTCTTTCAGAGATGAGTTTCTTAAATTTAATAAAGAAGTTCTAGATAATTTTATAATTCTTTCTGTTACTTAACACGGAAAATTATGAGTGGGAAGGTATTCTTTTTTTAGAGTTTGTGTCTTTTTGAAAGTAAGTGAACAAGTCTTTTGATCAAAAAGGATGATTTACGATTTTTTTCCTTTTTTAACTCTGGCCATTAAAAGCTCTTTCACGTCAACCTTAACAGGCCCCTCGAACGTTACAATGCTTGTAAGAACGTGGCTGCTTATAAACTGAAGAGGACAGCGCCAGATGGCCTTTGCTCATGTTTTTGTGCAGAATAAGCCACTTTGGCAGTAATTATTCTTTTTGGAACGTAATGACCCTGTTTCCTCCTCCCCGACATTTCTGACTTGTTATATAGTTTTAATTACAATGAGCTTGTTTTATTTTCACGTTTAGTTTTGGCTTCTCATCCGGAGCTGTATTCGGCGCTGTCTCACGAGGATTGGGGAGTTGTTTTCTGGACCATGGTGTTTTTTGCGGGCCTGCCTTATTTTTGGATTATCTCTGGATTTCGAGATCTGCCTGTCTTCAGTTGCTGCTGCTGTCCTCCTTCGTGAGATTGATTATTCATCAGCCTCGCCCTTGGTTCAGTGATTTAGCCAAGGGGACCTCTCTGCCAACTGGTAAGGTGTGATTGCCCCCTCGGACGGCCATGTCCGTTGATCGTCTTGCGACGTTAAAGTGATTTCTTCTGTCTGCGCCCTTTGTCCAGTTATTTCCTTGCCAAGGGGACCTCTCTTACGTTTGGTAAGGTCTCAAGAAAATATATTATTATCCTCGACCAGTGATTTGAAGGCTGCGTTAGCCACTACCACTGTTTTAGAGCTCAACTTAAGGGAAGCAATTTATTTATTTTTTTTTTTATAAACATTTAGTCTGTAACAAGTTAGGTTATTCTGTCTTTTCGACATTCTATTACTTTCAGGGCCCTCTCTTTAAAGTGTAATTGCATAGTCTGTCTTAATTTGGTGTAAGTGTGTTTATTCGATGTTTTCAGTGTGTGGTTGATTTTTGTGTTTATTTAATGTATTTTGTAAGAGGCTCAGTGGTCATTTCTTTCTAAAAGTTTGTATTAAATATTAAGGTTTTATTTTCGGTTTTACTTTATCCTCCTTGATTCCATCTCTGTACACTCTGTTGTGGCCATTCCACCTATTGTGGACTTGGTCGTTAGTGACTTTATTTGTATTTTAAGAGACTTGTGTATGTTTGATGGGCGTGGGCCCATAACATTTGGCGACCTTGCCAGGATTTATCGGATCCTGTAGTCACTTGAGTGTATAGAGTGGATTCTTGGGGTGTTTGCAGCATAGTAATACCTTCTCTCCTATATTTTTGTGTTGATCGGTGTTTATAATTTTTTTTTTTTTTTCTTGACCGTGGTAGGATATTTGTGTGGTTATTGGTGTTCAGTGTATTGGTTTGTTTTTGGGTATATTTTGTGAGATACATTTATATATTTACTTGGGTGTAATTAATTTACTATGGCTGATTTGAATATCCCGGAGCTCTTGAGTGGAGAGGGGTGGCAGGACAGGTTGGCAGACTTGAATAAGCCTGATTTAGAGAGTGTAGCAGAGTTTTTTGAAATTGAAAATCCTGGGTCTGTTAGGAAGGGCTTGTTGCTTCTTAATGTTTATGAAAAGGTTAAGGTGATGAAGGCAGAAGGTAAACCAGAGACTAGGCAGGTGGAGGAAGCGGTGTCAGTAGAAATTTTAGATAGGCAGATTCAGTTGAAAAGAATGGAAATAGATCTCCAAAGGTTGAAGGCTGAGGAGAGAGAGAGAGAGAGGCAGCACGAACTTGCTATGCAAGCATTGAGTAATAGGGGTTCTTCTTCTTCCCAACATAATGTGTCTGCAATGCCTTGTATTAATCTAACTGAAGCTCTAAAATTAGTCCCAAATTTTCAGGAAGTTAACGTGGCAGAGTTTTTGTTTCTTTTTGAGAGAATAGCCTCAAGGTTGGAGTGGCCAAAAGAGTATTGGACCACTCTTATTCAGAGTAAATTGTTAGGTAAGGCCCAGAAAGTTTACGTTACCTTGGACAAAGATCTGTCCTCAGATTATGATTCTGTAAAGGCCATAGTTTTGAAGGCTTATGAGTTGGTACCGGAAGCTTACCGACAACGCTTCCGTAATTTACAGAAGGAAAGAGGGCAGACTTTTGTAGAGTTCGCCAGGGCTAAAGAGCAATTTGCTGGCGACTGGTTAAAGTCTAAGGAGGTGACAGACTTTGAGAAATTAAAAGAATTGATTTTGGTTGAGGAGTTTAAAAGGTCCGTGCCTAATGAGGTGAAGGTACACCTCGAAGAGTTAAAATTAGAAACTTTACAGGAGGTGGCAATTGCAAGTGATGAGTACCTCCTCTCTCATAAAAATGTGATAGGGAAGTACCCAGAAATGAGAAATCTGGTTGGGTGAGAGTTAACAGGAGTAGTAATCAGAACAGGTATAATAGGCCTAATGTTAATTATGGTTCTTGTACTACTCCTGTTAACAGCTATAATAGGCAGACCACAGATAACCCGGAGAAGTTGAAAACTTTGACTTGTTTCTTTGTCATAAGAAGGGACACGTCAAGAGCATGTGTTATGCATTTAAAAGGTCACAAAGGACCGAAAGACGTCCGGTAATGGCCATTCGTAGGAATGAGAACGAGTCAGTGGCTGAGAACTCTAATAATCAGTGACTAGGCAATAAGTCACTGGCTCCTTTTCAGAAATTTTTGTCTGATGGTTTTGTTCGCTCTGGGAATTCGACTGAGCAAAGAAAGGTTAAAATTTTGCGTGACACTGGGGCTGCTCAGTCTTTAATTCTCAGAGAATCTTTACCTATTGATTTAGGAATGTTCAAATAAAATATGTTTTGTTAAGTGGTTTTCAGATACGGTCAGGTCTTACCCAGTTGAGAGTTTTTTATTTATCATGCCCACGACTTTTTCAGGTTATTTAAAACTGGCCATTATTGATAAATTTCTATTAAAGATGTGGATTTGGTGTTAGGGAATGATGTCGTCTAATAAATAAAACTTTCCTATTGTATTAAGTTCCGGTAATGAGAATATCTGTAGTCACTCGATCGAGGCTAGTAGTGTTGACTCGGCCGAGTCGGTAGTTGATGTTGATTTGAGTAGTTTAGTCGTAGTGATAGCTTAGTTATAGATAGTGGTGTGTTGGATAATAAGCTTAGATGGACTACTAAGGAACTTATTACAGCTCAAGCAGATTTTAAAAGACCTGCCAGTTGGAGTCAGCGAATTACTTATTTGACTGTCCCTCGATTTAAGATAATTAATAATATTTTGTATAGAATAAGTAGACACGATGCCATTAATACAGGTTGTGGGGGTGTTAAACAGATTGGTTCCTTTTGTTTATCGAAGGGTTAATGACGATGGCTCATGAAAAATGGATTTGGCTGAGTCATTTTTGGTGTTTTTAAAACCACTCGTAAATTGTGTAGAAAATTATTTTTGGCCTGAGATGAAAGATGATGTTAAAAAATTTGTAAATAGTTGTGATGCATGTCAAGGTCAGGAAGCTAATCAATTCCAAAGACACCATTACATCTATTCCTGTTGTTTCTGAACCGTTCAGAGGTAATTATTGACGTGGTTGGTCCTCTGCCGAAAACTCATGGTATTGGCAATCAGTATATTTTAACAATTATGGATAGGATGTCTCGATATCCTGAGAGCAATACCATACGAATGCCAAATCTGTTAAAATTATTTGATATTAATTGAATTTTTTCACCAGGTTCGGAATGCCCAAAGTAATTCAGTCCGATTGTGGGTCTAATTTTCTGAGTAAATTATTTAGGGAGAAGATGGCTGAATTAAAAATTAAACATGTGACTTCTTCTCCGTACCACCCTGAAAGTCAAGGTGTTTTGGAACAATTTCATCAAACCATAAAGTCTATGATAAAAAGTATTGTTTGGTTAATGGTTCTGAATGGGATAAGGAACTACCTGCTATTTATTATTTGCATTTTCGGTCAGTGCCGAGTCAGTCTTTAGAGTTTTCACCTTTCAGCCTTATTTTTGGTCATTGTGTGCGTGGTCCATTGGATGTGGTTCGTGAATCTTGCTTGGGAGAGGACGCCCCTGATATGAATTTATTAGATTATGTTAGTAATTTGGGTGATAAATTAACAAAGAAGGCTTGGAAGTTTGCTGGTGAAATTTATTGTGTAGTAAAAGAAAATGAAATACTTTTTTGACCGAAAGACTAAGGGCGTAATTTTTGTAGTGGGTGATAACGTTTTGGTATTGCTTCCCATTCAGGAAACCCTTTAAAAGCTTCATTTTCAGGACCGTGGAAAATTTTAAAGAAAGTAGAAAGTGATGTTAATTATTTAGTTGGAAACTCTGAAGAGGAGGAGACCCTACCAGTTATGTCACATAAATATGTTAAGGCTTATAAGGTCGTGACAAGAAGTTATTCCCGTGGCATTAGTTGGTGATACTACAAAGTGTAACGGTATTAATTCTTTTTCTTTTCAGACGTGAGTAATTTTTGATGATGATTGTTTTGATGGTGCCGAATAGCTAATGATAATGAACATTCTTTAGAAAATTTTCAGAAATGGTTTCACATTTGAATTTAATTAGAACAGGGATCTTTGAAAAAGTTAGTTTTTAGTTATAGTTATTTTCGGATGTTCCCAGGACAGACCACTGTCCTTAGACATGATGTGAATGTGATAACACAACTCCGGTAAACAATCCTTACAGGTTAAATCCATTTTAAAAATGATGTTTGTGGATAAAGAGGTTGATTATATGTTACGACACGGGCTGATCGGAACCCAGCAACAGTCCGTGGTCTTCACCTGTTGTTTGGTAAAGAAGACAGGATGGTCAATTCGAGCTTTGTTTTGATTAACGCAAAGTCAACGGTCACAAAGCCTGATAGTTATCCTTTACCCAGGATAGAAGTTGTATTGACAGGATAGGGAATTCAAAATATATAACTAAATTTTATTTGTTAAAGGGGTATTGGCAAGTTCCGCTGTCCAAACGGGCTGGGGATTTGTCAGCGTTTGTAACACAGCGAGGACTCTACCACCAATGTAGAGTAATGCCTTTTAAGGATGAAGAATGCCGCTGCAACCTTTCAAAGGTTAATGAGTACTTTGGTCCAAGGTTTAGAGGGGTGTGTTGTTTATATTGATATTGTAATTTATAGTATTGAACTGGGACACCCATCTTAAACGTATTAAGGCTTTATTTCAGGTACTTAGGAAAGCTGGTTTGGTTATAAACCTAAAAAAGAGTGAAGTTTGCCAAAGCAAGGTTGTATAGCCCCCAGGTCTGAAGTAGGATTTGGGAAGTGGCTCAAAACGAATAGGCAATAGACTCTATTAGACATATTGAAATACCGAGTGTCACTTGGGGATGTCAGAAAATTCCTTGGTTTAGTAGGGTGTACCGTAGATTTGTTAAGAATTTTTCACCTGATATCCCCTGAGCCCCTGACTAATTTATTACGTAAGAATGTGACTTTTGTATGGACTAATGATGCCCAAAATGCCTTTGAAAAGTTAAAGCAGGTCCTAATGAATTTCCCTATTTTGAAAGCTCCTGATTTTGACGTTCCTTTTTCGCTTGCTACTGATGCCAGTGATGTTGGGTTGAGCAGTTTTGTTGCAGGAAGATGCTCATGGAGTATCTCAGCCTGTGCCCTATTTCTCCAAAAAGTTATCCCCAACTGCAAATACTCGACTGTAGAGAAAGAGACTTTGGGATTAATTTTAGCTGTTAATCATTTTCAGGTGTATTTATCCTCTACAGGGACTCCAATTAAAATATTAACGGATCATAATCGTTGGTTTTCTTGAACAGGTTTAGGAATAAAAATCAACGGTTGATGATGGAATTTGGAGCCCTCCTACTCAGGAATGGAATTTTAGTTTTCACGCATTTCCCGAGCCAAAGTAATGTTGTCGCTGATGCGCTGTCACGCATCAGTGACTGATCGATAGGTTGATTTGAGAAAAACCTTTTTGTTCTTCGTAAAGTTGTTTTGTATATACTTATATTAATTGATTTGATTAATCCTATTGATTAATCCTATAAATTTATTGAATGTACAGGTTTCCAAGTGTGTTGTAATAATGTTGTGTCAGGTGTTTTTGTTTATGAAATAATTTAGGATTAAGTACTTAAGATTAAGATGTTAAATGTCGTGATTTCTGAGTTTTCTTCAGTGTCGTCTTTGATTAAAATTGGTTAAAGTACTTTTGATTCTGTTTTACTTTAGTATATGTTATTGGTGGAGGCTAATTTTAAGGTGTTACCATTGTCTTGTGTATGTCCAGGTTAATTTTAAGGTGTTACCATTGTCTTGTATATGTCCATTAATGATGTGTGTATTTGGACCCAAATCCGTTTAGTGTGAGACGCTCTCTGAAGTGTAGAGCACTAAAACTGAGTGAAGTGTAGTGAAAGACGCTCTTTGAAACTCAGTGAGTTGCAAAAAACAAATAGTGTTGAGTAAGGACGCTCTCTGGAGTGAAAAGAGGCATTATTGGAAGGTGTTGTGAAGGGCCACAATATTGAGTGTGTCGTAAAATCATTGATATGTGAACAGTGTGTTACGTTTTTTTCTTATTTTTGGTGATTGATGGTTAGTTTTTATAAGTCATTAATCATATACTGTTATGTCCCTGTACTTTATTTATGCCAATGGTCACGGTAATTCTTTCTTTAAGCTTAGATAGGTCACACGAGCTCACGGGTCTGTAGCACAACACAGCCGTTTTTAGGCGCTACAAGGCTGGTGTATGAGTGGTGACTAGACTAAGTTAGGTTAATCTATTAAGGTTTTGGTCCTTATTTTTGTTTAACTGATATTAGCGTTTTCAGAATAATTTAGCCAGGTCACGGGCTCACGGGTCGTAGCACGGCAGCCGGTTTTTAGGCGCTACAGGCTGGTGTATAGTGGTGACCTTGGATTTGAGGTAACACTATCCCCATTGGCGGTCGATTTATATTTTTGGATATCCGATTTACTAGGTTTGAAAATCTAATAATGGGATTAGTCTTGTTAGCATTGGTGCTCTGCTAACCCTGTAGCACCAACTCACTTGTGAGTTCATGGGGATATTACCATAAATTCTTCGTATGTTGATATTGATGTTATTTATTTTTGGCGTGTTCACTGTAAATTGTTACTTGTATTAGTTTTAAGTCGTAGTATTAAGGTTAAGATTTGATATCTATTGACTGTATTGAAGTGGTACAAATTTTTGCCACTATCTCTAATCTATTTTTGGCTGGCAATGTGATATAGTATTTTCAATCTTTTTGAGTTTGTCATTGGACTTGAATTTTCTTAATGTCCCTGTTTATTTCATATAGATTGAATTGCTATGTTTGTTTTATAGTAGCATTTTTATATATTTCTTTGAATTTTGAGTTAAGTTCAATACTTTGTAGAAAAATTTTCTTGTGGAAAATTTTTTTTTGTTAATGTGGTGTCAGTATGTGTTTAATTTAACGTAAATTAATTTGTTTGGAATAAGCCACTTTAGCGTAGTTATTCTTTTGGAACGTAATGACCTGTTCCTCCTCCCGACATTTCTGACTTATTTGTATAGTTTAATTACAATGAGCTTGTTTTATTTTCACGTTTGGTTTTGGCTTCTCATTGTATATATATTAAGGTAGAACAATTTTCTTTTGATATTAGGATATGTAACAACATGTTTGATACTGAACACGTGTTGTACCCTACATACTTTTAAGGAACTGTTGCCAATCATACAGTTTTCATGCCTCTGAATCTGATACATGTATGATACAAGTTTCAGTTGAACATATTTGATGTTGAACACGTATGTCTTGTATCATACATAGTTTTAAGGAACTGTTGCCAATCATACGGCTTTCATACCTCTCTTCCTGATCAAATGCATTGAAATTGAAATGAATGAACCCAACACCTCATGGTTTCAAGATATTAAAAATAACAGTCAAACTTGTTTGATATTTGAAAATTTCAATGTTCAGATGTGAAATATTGAAATTCTAATGACGTAAATGTAGTCATGTACCCAAAACACTCATAATCTGAAGACAGTGGTGGTTGAGACACCATTAGTTTTCCTTGCTTTCCCTACTTTTTATAATTTTCACTGATAGGTTTTTCTTTCCAGTGTTAAATTGTCTTGTTAGCCAAGCTCTAGGCACAATATAAGCCCAGTTAGCCATTTTTTGTAGTTTAGGAAGCAATAGAATGTGAATTAACCCTTTGATTTCGGTTGTAACGTATACGACGCATTTAATAAACTGGCCCGGAACACTGTTGTGTCGTATACGAGCACCGGTAATTTCCTTTTATGTGAAGGACTGATGATTGAAATACTGGCCTCTTTTTCTTGATATGGTAACAGTCTGTCAGTTGCCATACGGTGAATTCATATAAATTCACGTGTTTCCCTAAAATTCATTAGTCTTCATCAAGATGTCACAGGAGGAGGGGTCAAGGGTACGACATCCTCGAGTTGACCGCCGGCAGATCGAGAGAAGAGCTCTCGACGAGGATAACTATTTTATAGACCTTCTCGACTCATTTTCTGGATATGAAAATGAATCGGATTTAGAAGGAAATGAAATGGATAGTTATGGTCCTGGTACAAGAGACAGTGATGAAATATCAACCGACAGTGAAAATGACGAAAATCTGCCACCTACAAATGAAAGCCAAGGTGTCAAAAGAAGGCGGAGACAGCGAAGTGACCCAGGTGATGAGTGGGAGTGGGCTGCCAGCAATTTCCAGCCCAGAGATTTCATATTTGACAGCAGTGGCAGTGGCATTACGTCGAAATGTAATGTGAATGAAAATTCAAAGGAAGTAGACTATTTTTTTGAATTTTTCGACAACGAATTTATGGGGCTGATTGCTGAAGAGACAAACCGTTATCAGAGATTCCTTGTTGATACGCTAGGAGATGCAGTGCCAAAGTATTTGCGAAAATTTGCTCAGGTTACTGTGGAGGAAATGATACGGTTCCTTTGTGTGATTATGATCATGTCGCATATGAGTAAACATCGCATCGTAGATTACTGGACTACGCTTGACACATTCGAGACAAAAGGAGTGAGAAGGCTGATGGCAAGGGACCGATTTCTTCAAATTCTACGGGTTCTACATTTCGTTGATAATTCACAGGAAACAAGCCCAGATAATAAACTAAAAAAATTAAACCCGTGCTCGACAGTGTGCGTAGAAAATTCCGGGAAAAATTTCAACCTTTCCAGGATTTATGCATAGATGAAAGTTTAATGTTATGGAAGGGAAGGCTAAGTTTCAAGCAGTACATTCCAGATAAAAGAAGTCGATTTGGAGTGAAAATATTTGAACTTTGTGATGTCAAAACGGATTATATTGTCGATTTTATAATCTATACTGGAAAAGATACAGAGATATTGGTAGATGAGGATCTAGGGGTATCTGGTTCTGTGGTAAAAACATTTATGGCCTCGCATCTCGGAAAACATCACATCCTGTATTTCGATAATTGGTATTGCAGCCCAAAACTGCTCAAGTATTTGGGCGACAACGAAACAGGAGCATGTGGAACAGTCCGGAAAAATAGGAAATTTATGCCTAAATTTCCTGATGTGAACAAATCTGAGATTTCGTCTCAAAACTGCAATGGAATATTAGGTTTAAAATGGCAGGATAACAGGGCAGTGTATATGTTATCTTCAGTACATGAAAATATAATGGTAGACTGTGAAAAAGGTGTCGACCAGGGAATTTGTGCAAAACCTGCATGCGTTGTTGACTATAATAAGAAAATGCGGATTGTGGACAAGAACGACATGCTTATTAGTTCTGTGAAGTGTATCCGTAAAACCACGAGATGGTACATAAAACTATTTTTCCGTCTGCTTGATATGATACTAGTAAACTGTCATCACTTGCATGGATTTGTTACTGGCAAGAAAGGGTCATATTTACAGTTTTCTAAGTCAGTCGTTCTGCAGTTGATTGAAAGGTACCCTCCAGCACCTAACAAGATAATTACCCGCACCGTAATAACGCAGCCAAGGCGGCTAACAGAAAGACACTTTCCTGATCCAGTTCCCTCAACAGAAAAACAACTGCGACCTAGACTAAGATGTCGTGTGTGCTCGCATACATCCCGTAGGCCCAAGAAAGGCCAGCAGACATATTTCATGTGTAAAGACTGCAATGTAGGACTATGTGTCGCTCCTTGTTTCAGAGAATACCACACACTTCTGAATTACTAGAATTCTGTCGTAAAAGTTTTGTCAAGATTATTATGTTCAGCTTGTAAAAATATTCAGACTCATAACCATTTGTTATTCACATTGTTTGATTTCATTCAACTTATGTCATAAAAGCTTCTTCCAATCATATTGAGTCTTATGTGTTTATAAATTTTCTGATTTTGTTTTTTTATCTACAGCAAAAAGATTTTTGTAAAAATAAATGTTGAAATTCATCCGTATTATCATTTTCTTCATCAAATTATGGCTTTAGTCTTTAGTGAGAGAGAGAGAGAGAGAGAGAGAGAGAGAGAGAGAGAGAGAGAGAGAGAGAGAGAGAGAGAGAGACTAAATTTATTTTGCGTTTAATGTTCCTTTTCTGTCCTTTGAAGACTGGATATCATAAAATATAAAATGAGTCGCATGTAATGTAAATCTGATAATCATGGTATTGATGATTTATGATATATTAGAATAATAATAACAATATAATAACCGTTACCATGAGATTAATGAATATAGACAATGTTGTTGTTATTATTATTATTATTATTATTATTATTATTATTATTATTATTATTATTATTATTATTATTATTATTCAGAAGATGAACCCTATCCATATGAAACAAGCCCACAGGGGTAACTAACTTAAAATTCAAGCATCCTAAGAAAATGGT
This sequence comes from Macrobrachium rosenbergii, assembly GCF_040412425.1. Classification (NCBI taxonomy): domain Eukaryota; kingdom Metazoa; phylum Arthropoda; class Malacostraca; order Decapoda; family Palaemonidae; genus Macrobrachium; species Macrobrachium rosenbergii. Next base: position 2,315,003 of record NW_027100719.1, on the reverse strand, counting down.
GTTCATTCGAGTGAAATAACAGAAGGTGGTAGGAAATACAGAAAGAGGAGATCAGTTATTAGAAAACAGATGTACTAACAAATCCATAAATAAATAAAAATGTAAACAAAGTATTAAATACAAGATGTATTGCATAAGGGTAGTAATGCATTACATTCACTCGAACTTTTGAAGTTCCGTTTGCAACACATCCTCAGTAAAGAGGCTGTTCCACAGTCGTAAGGCGTGAGGAATAGAGGTCCCCTGGAACTGAAAAGTTCGAAGGCGAGGTACATTTACTGCACATTGATGCTGCTGTTCAGCGAATCTGGTTGCCCTCTCTCGGCAGCAACAGGGGATCAGGGATCAACTGAGAATGTGAAAGATATGTCAAAATACAACTTATGAAAAAGTGACAAACAAGAGACCATCCGTCTATGGTCCAAGGCATAGCTGCCAAAGAAACCTTCCACCTCGAACCACTCTAAAAGATATAAATCTCTGGCAGAAGCAGACATCTGCCGGAGAACAGTATCCTAGTAAAGGAAGGACAAATTACCTAAAAAATGTTGCACTGATTTAATCACTCATATAAGTATATGAGGACTTAAGAACAATACCCAACTTTCATGCGGCATTTGCTGACATTTTCATTAGATGTTTCTCAAAAATAAGATGTAAGTAAACAGGTACCACTAGAATAGTTGAAGGAAAAGAAAAATATCTGTAGAAAATTATAACAGAATAAAATGATCTACAAAACCCTACAACTTCCCCTGAATATTGGTTCAAAAACAATTGAACAAATTCCAAAATGTTAGTGATTAAATATATATATATATATATATATATATATATATATATATATATATATATATATATATATATATATATATATATATATATATATATATATATATATATATATATATATATATATATATATATATATATATATATATATATATATATATATATATATATATATATATTTATATATATATATATATATATATATATCTATCTATATATATATATATATATATATATATATATATATATATATATATATATATATATATATATATATATATATATACATATATATATATATATATATATATATATACAGTTCATATGTGGCTAATCATTTTTTGTAACAGGAATTTATCCAATTTTTTATTTTTTATAGAGATAGGTGTGTGCATGTGTTTGTATTTTACATACACACACACACACAAACATATATACATATATATATATATACACTCATGTATATGTAATTAATTGTATATATATTACATATATATATATATATATATATATATATATATATATATATATATATATATATATATATATATATATATATATATATATATAACTGAATCACGAGAATATGGAACGTGATGAATATATAAATAAAGACAATTCCACGAAGGAAAGAGAAGCAACAGAGTATTGCAAGGCTTTTCGACGTATTGTCCTTTACTTAGCAGACTCGTTTCTCTTTCCTTCAGGGCATTGCCTTCATATATATATATATATATATATATATATATATATATATATATATATATATATATATATATATATATATATATATATATACATATATATATATATAAATATATAAATCACACATGTATATATAGTCAATTATATTATATATATATATATATATATATATATATATATATATATATATATATATATATATATATATATATATATATATATATATACATACATACATACATACATATATAGTATATATATACATACACACACCACACAATTACACATTTTGATCAGCAATGTGATTTATAATATTGATCCCTAGTGAATGTGGCGAGGTGGCAATTGTGTTTACATGTCACATGCAAGTGTGACAGACGACGCGCGTAGGTGGCATTTCAGATGCACGTGTCCTGTTGACAGAAATGAACTGCTTTGTTTTCAGCCGCTGTACCCTCCACCTTTGTCGAATTTGGTGGGCGTGACCGTTGGAATATTAGCTTGAAAATGGGCCCCCGGGATTATCCCAAGCCCTGGCAGTCTCCAATTCCTTGTTTCATTGACAAATGCGATTTCTGGAACCTCCCTTTTTACTGGCGGCTAATACGATTTCCATTCAAGGAGGTTGTTTCCACTTTCCCCCTGACTTTTGACCGCCATCGTCAATCAAACATTGAATTGGAATCTGTCGGAAGGACAAGGGATAATCCCAGGCCCTATTCCCAAGGTAGTATTCCAGCGTTCAGGCCCACCAAACTCAACACAGGTGGAAGGTAAGGAAGAGCAGAAAACAACGACCGGTCATTTCCATCAAAAGGATTCCGGCATCTCACGTACCACCCACGTCGTCTGCCATGGAAATACGATTGTCACCTTCCAAATGTCCATATTCGCTAGTGTCCAAAATGTATTGTTGTGTCGTGTAATCATTGTTGCCGTTGTCATGGATTCATATATATATATATATATATATATATATATATATATATATATATATATATATATATATATATATATATATATATATATATATATATATATATATATATATATCTGACTCACGTCAGGATATGCTCTCAGTAATGTAATGTGTGTGTGTGTGTTTGTACATATACTGTATGTATGTATGTAGGTGGTACTGAGATGCACGTGTGCTTCGACAGAAATGACTTGCTTTGTTTTCAGCTCGCTGTACCTTCCACCTTTGTCGAATTTGGTGGGCGTGACCGTTGGAATAATTGCTTGTTTCATTGACAATGGCGGATTTTGGAATATTCCTTTATTACTGGCAGCTAATATGATTTTTACTTTTCCCCTGACTTTTGACCGCCATCATCAACCAAACAATGAATTGGAATCTGTCACAAGGACAAGGGATAATCCTAGGCCCTATTCCCAAGGTAGTATTCCAGCGTTCAGGCCCACCAAACTCAACGCAGGTGGAAGGTAAACGGGGGCAGAAAACAACAACCGGTCATTTTCATCAAAAGGATTCCGACATCTCACGTACCACCTACGTCGTCTGTGTGTGCCATGGAAATGCGATTCTCACCTAACAAAAGTCCATATTCACTAGTGATCAAAATATATTGTTGTGTCGTGTAAGCAGCGTTGTCATGGATTCATATTATCATGGATTCATATATATATATATATATATATATATATATATATATATATATATATATATATATATATATATATATATATATATATATATATATATATATATATATATATATATATATATATATATATATATATATATATATATATATATATATATATATATATATATATATATATATATATATATATATATATATATATATATAATTTTCTATCTTTGATATTTTTCTTTATTCAGATATTTTGCTACTGCTTCATTACTTTCACTTACAAGAAAAGTGATTAGCAACGAAGGAACAAATAAAGAAGAGATGGGGTCGAGCATTATTGGTGAGGTTTCCTTTAGGCTATGAATAATCCTGGGTAGGGTGAGTACTTATATTGCCCCCTGCAGCGTGTACCATTTGTGCGGGACAATGACTAATCGCTTTATAGACTAGGGGTTGTTTCTTTTTGCCCGCACGTGGCTGATTACCATTCGTAATATGGAGACAAGGTTTGAATAAAAGGTGAATGGGGAATAGATAAAGAACATAAAAACACTGCGGAAATTTCAGACTACAGAAAATTGTTAGGGTGTCTAATAGTCTTTTTTTCAATTACCTACATCGCTTAGGCCAAAAATAACAAAAGAATTCACCACTTGTAGACTGCAAACATATAACCTGCTAGAATAATCTTTACAGGTAAAGGAGAGGCTCAAGGGAAACAATTATACGTCTCCTTTTATCCTTTTAACCTGAATCTATATAAATTATTTACTTTATATGGCACACAAAGATAGTATCATTTTTCTCAGTGTATATTTATTATTTGGCAGCAGCTGTACTAACCAAGAAAAATAAATACCTGCCATTCTTACCGTTTATATGGTCTCTCTCTCTCTCTCTCTCTCTCTCTCTCTCTCTCTCTCTCTCTCTCTCTCTCTCTCTCTCTCTCTCTCTCTCTCTCTCTCTCTCTCTCTCTCATAAACACTTTCCTGGTAAAACGGCATTCCCAGTATTATAGAAGTGTCGGAGATATTTTTTTTTTCTGAATAGCAGTCTTAAAATAATAGTGTAACACAAATAATGTACATCTAAAAAATATGTATTCTACTTGAATAGATAAAATTCCTATCTATTTGCAAGAATGTATAATAAGATATTAGAAGTTATTCCATATTCCTGAAATATAAAATACGATTGACATAAACTAGTAAATATATTAAATCACCCACAGTCCACAGAATTTTATAAGTCTATGCGTATGCCTGAATGGTAAAACCAAAGTAAGACCAATGCCAACGTTAGTCTCTTATACAAGAGCTCAGACAGTGTTGATAAATCTGAATTTCTAGATTGCGTATCCCTTGTCAGCTGGGTGCTTGATCATTGCTAAAAATATTACCCAGAAATGTGGTTAATATTGCAACCAATATTGTGATTGTGTCTACTTACTCTCCAATGTTATTGATGTACAATTAGAAGGAATAAATCATTGGTAAAAATTTTTATTCTGTCACGTCTCTCTCTCTCTCTCTCTCTCTCTCTCTCTCTCTCTCTCTCTCTCTCTCTCTCTCTCTTTTTTTTTTTTTTTTTTTTTTGCCCAGCTAGTGGAATAGTAAGCGGAACCATAAAAATGAACATTCTTTATGATTAGTTTTCTGACGGATATACAAATAATTTTTAACTATAATACACAACTGTGATGTAGCTGTCCTTTACGGATTCAAACAGAATTAGAGGAAATGACAAAAAAAAAAAAGACTGTCATCCTCAATCAGTGCAGTGCTTATACCTCTGGCAACAGTAAACCCCGATATATAGTACTTATCCTATGTTTATTTATTTCTGTTGTTACATTAATTGCATAATATCTATATCACGGATCGCTATCTATTATCATATAAATAAAACATTATTTGTATAAAACAAAACAGATTGTTAATTTGTAGCAAAACAAAACAAATACATCTCGCTCAAAGGTTAATGGCAATGATTGTTTAGCTTTGATTTCATTACAGTGGCCAGGGCTGGTAGCAATGCTACATGTTGCACTGACTAATGGTATGAAATACCCTTTTAAATCCGTCTCTGTTTTCTTGAATGAAAAGTTGGTGGAATCATGTCCTGTTTTTAACTATCAATCATACATAAAAATGCTCAAGAGCATTAAAACCAGCAACTACCGACTGTTGTTAATAGATTCCGTGGATTTGAGAATAAGACTCGAAATGGCGAATAACAACTGGGTGATGGGTGCACACACAGACGGACACTTAAATGATCTAAATATAGAAAAGGTCAAGTTGTGGATTGATTGGGTTACCCCTCATTATAATGCTATGTCCGCTTTAAACACCGCTCTAGCAGTTAACCCGATACAATATATATTTGATAAGACTTTATATAAAACGTATGTTATAGGGCAGAACGAGGATTCCATTTTAATAGATCAACCTTTCAATACCTGTATACCTGAAAAGATTACACTGGCCATGATAAGCATGCAAACATTTTCGGGGAATTACGCAGTCAATAGTTTATATCTCGGAGCTTATGACTTGAATAATGTGCACATCACAGTTAATGGGAATACGGTGTATCACATCAACTGTAATTTTTCTAATGCTATCACTCAATTGTATTACGAGACTCAAAAGTTGATGGGAGGGGGACATGATAACCTCATAACCTATAATAGTTTTAAAAATGGGAGAGCCATCTATTGTTTCAGCTTTGTTACGGAAGAGGTGGAAGATTCCATGCCCGTTAAGATTTCGGCCAGTTTGAGAATATCCATAAAGCTGGGCACGGTCGCACCACACCCTTGCATGATTTTACTGTTCGGTGACACGAAATATATTTTAACCATTGATTCAGATAGAGTCATTCAGTGTGATGTTAGGGGCTAGGTGTGATGGATACGAAAGAAATCGAGACAGTTTTACAGGGTTCACTAGGGAGTCTTGTTAAATATTTAGGTGTGTTCGCTTCGGATGAAGTTGGTGCGTTTAAAATACCTGCGAATAGAATTAAACCTCTAGTTTTTATATCTAATACTCTACCTTCAACTTCTAGTATTGATCTTGTCGGACATTGGGTGTGTTTTTATATAGACTGTTCACCTAGGGATACAATCTACTTTTTTGACAGTTATGGTATAAACCCGCAAATTTATTCGGGTAGCTTCTCATCTTTTCTCGATGTGCATTCGGATTTTACCCTTCGCCAGTCCGTAAGGCAGATACAGCCCAATAATTCTTACAAGTGTGGTCTTTACTGCGTTTTCTTCGTTCACTGTACGAGTCATAGAGGGTTAAAATCGGTTTTGTCGTTAATGAGTGTCGTCTTCTCCCCGAGTCGTTTGAAAAGTAATGACAGGTGGGTGACGGAATACTATTTCAAATTTTTCAAGAGGGTGCGGTGTTCACACTGGAGTTCGGGTGTTAAACGAGCTCTTACATACAAGGAGTGCATGCATTCTTTAAATAAAAGGTAATGATTAATTCCATTTTTAAAAAACGTTGCTAATATACATCACATAATTAATTTTGGGGCACGTTCGGTTTTTCTAAGGCATTTTATTTTCTTACTTAGGATGAATGGTCAAGGAGGAGGGGGAGGAGGAGGAGGAGGAAGGCGAGTTCTTCTATGCAGAACACTAACGGAAGAGACGGAGAAGAAGGGGAGGGGAGGAAAGTCAGGCAGTACGACATACTAGATTTGGAAGCCTATGGTTATTTATTGTAAAATTATTTAGAGGTTTAAGGTTGGTTATAACATCTCGTGGCGGTATTGTACTGGAATGTGTGTCGGGAGAACCCCCAGATTCAGGTACTTGTTAATGTATACCGCTTTATCTAATAAAATGAGTGGATAGGTAGAATCGCTTTTTATTATCCCGTACATAGGTTAAGTGTCACTGACAGTCAGCGTAATCAGGAGCGTGTTAAAACGTGTGACTTTTAACAATCGGGTGGAGAGTTAGAGCTGTATATCTTAGAGAGCTGTACATTGTAATGTCCGTATGAAGTCATACAGCTGTTCATGAGTCACACAGCGGGTCTAAATCATATCAGTAGCAGATACCTAATCAGACTCTTATCGATAGAGTGGGATTAATAACAAATAGTTTAGAACGCTTCAACTCTTATCAGTGATACACCTGTTCATGAGTCATGCGGTGGGTCTAAATCACATCAGCAGCGGATACCTAATCAGGCTCTTATCGATAGTGTGGGATAAATAACAGTTAGTTTATAACAGTTCAACTCTTATCAGACACACAGCTGTGGTCGAGTTTCACAGTGGAGCTCTCTAATATCAGTTCAGATCTGTTCGGCAAGGTGTCTCCTCCTCCTAATCACTCTTATCGATAAAGTGGGATTAATAACAGATAGTTTATATTGATTCATCTCATCAGTCATGCGGCAGTTGATGAGTCACTCAGTGGGCCTCTCTCATATCAGTTTGGGGACCTTTTCCCCTACTTACTACATAATTTATATATATATATATATATATATATATATATATATATATATATATATATATATATATATATATATATATATAATATATATATATATATGCATGTTATTTTCAAAAGCAAAAAATATAAAAATAAAATTGCATGTTATTTCCTTTACCAAAAATATAAAAAATTTAAAATAAATAATTGAGGACGCCAAATGACACCCTTTCTTGAGGACAAAATGTTCAGGACGCCAAAATGTTCAGGACGCCAAAAATGGCGCCTTTTCCCCAATACTGACTACAATTTTTTTATATATATATGCATGTTATTTTCGAAAGCAAAAATATAAAAATAAAATTGCATGTTATTTTCTTCACCAAAAATATAAAAAATAAAATAAATAATTGAGGACGCCAAATGACACCCTTTCTTGAGGACGCCAAATGTTCAGGACGCCAAAATGTTCAGGACGCCAAATGGTGCCTTTTCCCCTACTTCTCAGATATTATCACTGAAAATAGTCTTTTGCATTTGTATTGATCGAACCGGAAGGCAGAACGACCTGGAATTATTTATTTCAAGAGGGTGATAACAGCGTAACAAAAACGCTGTCAGACTGTTTGAGATTAAAAAAATAAATACATAAATAAATAAATAAGCTGGTAGTGGATATGACCAGGGACAAAGGAGTGTAGATTTGAATGCAGCATATCTTACTTTTGTCTTCTATAACGGTTTTCATTTCATTTCGGAGAGAAATTTTTATTGAGTTGTTATGGAGGCGTTTTCGAAATTTGGCTAAAACAGTGATAGACTGGTCGAATGCTTCTGTTATGCTGTAGTACAATTGTATGTATATATATATATATATATATATATATATATATATATATATATATATTATGCTGTATATACAATTATATATATATATATATATATATATATATATATATATATATATATATATATATATATATATATATATATATATATATATATATTTATATATATATATATATATATATATATATATGCGTGTATGATTATAATCACTTTTGTACGTGATTTATTTATTATAATCACTTTTGTACGTGATTTATTTATTACATATTACCACAGGTGAAAAATAAGATACGGGGTGTAGGTTCTGACTGGTTTCGACTTTATTTCCAAGCCATTGACGAAGGACCAATACAGATTATTAGAAGTCACAAATGTATATACTACAAGGACAGTACTGACGAACATACACAACTGTTAACTGTTTGAGATCACAAATCCACCCACAGGCAGGTGTCAAGGTAGGAGTAGCCTTCAAAATCATTTGGCTAAAAATCACAATATACTCTCAGGGGACGTACCAACCTTAAGAGACTACAGACCCACACCTGACAGGTGTCAGGGAGGCGGGGTTGGAGAACTCATTAACACTGCTGCCCCCCTACTGTGTTTACAAAATATGATAATCTTATTTCCATACATCACTACTGCCTACCTTAAAATTTAAACAATTTACAAATTTCTTTTGATATTACTGGATCAAGTTTATACATCCCTTGACTGATATTTATATTATGGCTGTAACTTTCTTTCATAAAGCTGGATTCAATGACATTCCTTTCCAGTCCGTTATTAGAATATGCAATCGTTTTTTTCCATTCCCAGTTGATAGCATGGTTGTTCTCACTAACATATACAAAAATACCATTGTTCCCCTGTGCACATCTCACATATTTTTTATGATGTTATATTCTCTTCTCCAGTGCTTTACCCGTTTTGCCAATTAAAAAGTTGTCACAAAACTTACATGGAATTTTATATACACACCCTTCAGTATTGTCGGGGGAGTTCTTGACAGGTACATGTTTCATTGTTTTATTGTTCTTAAATGCGACATTAACACTAAAAATGTTAAGAAGATGGGGGATATCTTTCATATTATTATTATAAGGCAGTACAAGCAAATTGTTTGCGTTGTAAGGCTCTTTTTGGCTGTGATGCATAGTCATTTTTACCGCTTCTAATGCATTGTTTAATACACTGTCAGGATATTTCAATTTCTTGCCTGTATTCCTAATCTTATCTATTTCCTCATCAATATATTCAGGGCTACATACACGTAATGCTCTTAAAAACATAGACGAAAACACTGATTTCTTAACCTTATTGCTTTGTGCCTATAGAGAACCTGCTAATATTTCTTCCTATGTGCATTTCTATTCCGGACAAAGCAAAAAACTGTGATTAGAATTTTACACAAGAAACCTAACATTTTAGTCAAAATGAAACTTGATCACGCGAAAGTGCAGGAGATAAGAAGGTAAGACAGTAGGGTAGAACCGCCATTGTGGAGAGAAATCACAGCAACTGTCCATCTTAGATGAAATCCCATATAATTTACGAGGGATGAAAAGAGAACACAATCCATCAGGAGTGTGCGGCCAAACAGGTTCTCATTTATTCTAGGAAGAGTGAAAAAGGTTGGATTTTGGGGTTTATGTGTAGCTGGAAAAATGTGCATGATTAAGGGGACTGATTGGGGTAGACAGATGCTTTACCTGAAGAGAGAGAGAGAGAGAGAGAGAGAGAGAGAGAGAGAGAGAGAGAGAGAGAGAGAGAGAGAGAGAGAGAGAGAAACCAGAGCAATCATAGAGAGAGGAATAAAGAGAGGGAGGGAAAAAGCAGAGTGAGGGAGAGCCAGCCGGGGACGAAGCAGTGAATGAAGATTATAATAATCAGAGAGAGAGAGAGAGAGAGAGAGAGAGAGAGAGAGAGAGAGAGAGAGAGAGAGAGAGAGAGAACTACCACAATCAGACAGAGGGAGAGTGAAGACTACAACAATCAGAGAGAGAGAGAGAGAGAGAGAGATTTTCAAAACCATTTGATGGAATCGACGTACCTCTGCTAGGGCTCTCACAACGCATTTTTTTTTATTAACAAAACAAACCAACACTTCAGTACAATAAAAAAAGAGTTTAACCGCAAATCTCGGGTATAAATCGGAGAGGGACGACATTCAGGCTGAATTAACTGGCTGCCGAGGCATTCTGGAAGAATAGTTAGGTTTTAACTTTCGTTATGATCTCAGTTTCTACGTGAATATGTTGCTTTTGCTCTCCCACAGCAAAGACAGACTTTACTGATGAATTATCTCCTGAGGGGGGTGGGGGCTAGTTGCGTCAGTGTACCTCACGCCGTGCACTGCAGACATTAATTAATGTTCTTTGCAGCATCCCTTTAGCCCCTAGCTGCAACCCCTTTCATTACATTTGCCATACCTCCGTTCATAGTTTCTATCTTTCATCTTATTTTCTAACCTCTCCTAACAATTGTTTCATAGTGCAACTGTGAGGTTTCCGCCATTGAAACCTTTTTGCTGTCAGTTTCCCCTTCAACGCTGAATGACTTCATTAGTGGAGCAGGTAACCAAAAAAGTAGGGATAAGTGCAAATGGTGATACAAGCATGAAACTTGGCTCAACTATTCTTCTTGTCCCTTGGTCTCATTATCAACCTCCGGCTTCACAAAATTTTGCCATTTTCCAAGATGGCCGATAGGTTTTCAAAATGGCGTCCTGTGGATATTTGAATATTGGTATTTAATTGATTAATCACATTCAAATCCCTAAGTCACTCCCAGTTTATATTAAAATATTAAAAACAAGCCTTTATATATGTAGATACATCATTTCTCTGCATACAAATATCCAAGATGGCTGTCGCTATATCAAAAATGTCTGCCAAAATGCCAAAAATTGGTATGTAAGCTCATATATGAGGCTACAGGTCGGGTAATACATGGATTTGGTGTAACTTCTGCCTGATCAGTTCATTTTTTGTAGATTAGAAATCAATTAATCCCCAGTTAATTAATTTTCATCCTTGTTTAGAAAAAAAATGGGTAATAAGCTTAATGTAAAAGTGTAATAGTGTAGTGTCAGTGTCCTACCAGGGCACACTGGTTGACACTATAGCTGTGAAACTCAGCATGAGGTTCAGTGCTAGCTAATGGCAGAGATTTGTTACTAGTTTCCCAAATGCTGTTTAGCTAGCCCCACTTCAAAGTTAAACACCTGCACCTGAGTTGACAGGATGTGCCAGCGCGGGAGAGCCGAGCCAAGGAAGATGGGGCTTTACTCTTCTAGATGGTGTACAGATCACACGGGAATTAAATAGCATTGGATGAATGATCGGGTTAGGAGTAGGATTATGACATATCTGAGACTAGTTGTATCCCATATCTGAAAGTGCAAATATGTTATATAGGTGGTAAAGGATAAACCCTTGGCCTATAGAACAAAAGCAATGGCAGGACAATCTTGGAAGTCAACGTCTTTCCTGAAGGGAGATAGTACGACTAACTGGACGCTTTGTTGCTTGTGCCAAGAGGACACACGTGAAAGAATAGTTGATGCATCTCGTGCTGGCTATGTTACCCTTGCTACAAACATTCCTTGCTACAAACATTCCTGAATTCTATAAGTTAAATGCAATGCCTATACCATTTCATCCCAAAAGGCTTGATGAAGGTGATGGAATTCTGCAGACCTTTGAAAATAACAAAGCAACATATCATGAATCATGTATGCTGAAGTTCAAAACAACAAAACTAGAAAGGAAAAGGAAGTCATTGTGTAAGACAAAAGAAGATGATGCCCCATTAGCAAAATTCACACGTAGTAGCCAGAAGGCAGATGAAGAAGATGCAGAAGAATCTAAGACTGAGAAAGAAGGAATATGCTTTATTTGTGACCAACCAGCACCAACCAAAGATTTACGATTGGCCATGACATTGCCTTTACATGAAAAGCTGCAACGATGTGCCACCAACCTACTAGATGAGAAACTTCTGGCCAAGCTTAGTGCTGGAGATATTGTTTCTCAGGACCATATGTATCACCCATCTTGTCTGACAGGTGTGTACGACAGGGAAAGGGTCTGGCTAAATTCCCAGTAAATTGGAGATGATTATGTGCAGTACAGACAAGAGGCATGTGCCCATGCTTTTGCTGAGCTTGAGATGTACGTAAGAGACAAGCAGTTGACTACAGATGGGTGCTGCTATTTTACAATGGTAGAACTTTATGATTTGTACAAACAAAGACTGGAACAGCTAAATGTTGATGCTTCCTTTGTGCACCGAACACGGTTGAAAGAACAGATACTTGCCCGCATCCCAGAACTGGAAGACTTTAAAAAGGGAAGAGAAATTTGGTTTGCCTACAAAAGGAAAATGGGAGAAGCTCTAGCCACGGCATGTGACTACATGGACGCACTAATCGTGGCCAAAGCAGCTAAGATATTGAGGAAACAGGTGCTTGAACATGACATAGAATTTGATGGAACCTTAACAGCAAGCACCAGAAGAGAATCTGTGCCACCAAGTTTGTTGGCATTTGTAAGTGTGCTACAAAACGGTGGCGATATAAAATCCCAACTTAAATATGGAACATCATCTACTGATCTAGCTTTAGCACAACTTTTGTACTTCAACTGTTGAAAGAATCCAGCATCTTCAACATTCTCCAGACATTCCAAGTCAAGAGAACCTCCGTTTCCAATATATATTGGTCTCCTGGTCTTTGCAAAAACCAGGAAGCATCAATTAATTGATACATTCTATCACCATGGAATCAGCATTAGCTATGACAGGGTTCTGGAATTGACTAAAGGGTTAGGAGAAGCAGTTGTAACAAGGGCTCTGGAGGAAGTAGTAGTTTGTCCCACTACACTATGAAAAGGGCTCTTTACAACTTGTGCTGTTGACAATCTGGACCATAATGCAAGAGCCACAACTGCACAAAGATATGGGACAGGCATATCTTTGTTTCAGTATCCGAGCACTGATGAAAAGGGTGAGGACAGAAACTTGACCCAATCATCCAAAATGGAACAAAGTCAAAAAAGTACCTTCTCTTCCCGAATATTACACAAATGTACATCCTGCTCACTTTAAACATGAGAATCCCTCCCTTCATCCAATGGAAGTGCAAGACACCAGCAGGTTGTGCTTTCAAAGCATCTTTCTCTCGAGTATGAATGGCTTGAGAAAGTCAGTCTGTCGGACAGGAGTGAAAATGCTGTGTCCATATCTTGGGCATCACATTATGCTTCTCAGAAGCGACAGACCCCATTTGAAATAAGCTTGTCATCAATGTTACCTCTTTTTCCAGAGGAGCTCATTCAGTTGCAATGATAAAACATGTCATGGATATTGCAAGAGCAACCACACGGTTTCTCAATCCTGGCCAAACCCCAGTTCTAGCAGTTGATCAGCCACTATTTGCAATTGCTAAGCAAATCCAACGGGATTGGCCACTGCAGTATGGTGATATGGTTATTATATTTGGAGGGCTGCATATAGAAATGGCAGCATTCAAAATTCTGGGTGATCTCTTGAAAGACAGTGGTTGGAATGGTGCTCTTCCAGAAGCAGAGATAGCTACTCCTGGAACAGCAGATTCGTTTATTTCTGCTTCACATTTGAAGCAGGTGACAGCTTGCAGTTTATATCAGCTGCGCAAAGCAGCCTATATGCCATATATCCAGGAAGCAGAAGAAATTGAGCTAAGCTGTGAAAGCTGGATCAGAAAACAAGAATCAGTGTCTCCCCAATTCTACTTTTGGAATCTTGTGCTTCAGCTAGAACTTCTAGTGTTTGTTTTCATCAGGTCATACCGAGACTATTTTCCAACTGTACAAAGATGTGCTGCAGGAACTCATTCCTTTCTTCTTTGCCCTGGACCAAGTACATTATGCCAGGTGGCTTTCCATTCATTTGAGGGACACGGAGGCTCTCCAAAATGACACATTTGATGAATTCACAAAGGGAAATTTCACTGTCCACAAACCACTCAGGCCTTTTTTCCTCAATGGCTATAGACCAAGCACACGAGCAGAATAATGCTCATGTGAAAGGAGATGGGGGAGCCGTTGGCCTATTTGAAGATGAAGATGCTCTCAGAAGGTGGACAGTGGCCGGTCCTGAAGTGAGCCGCCTGATCGTTGAGTTTGAGACTAGAAGTGATGCTGATCCAAAATCTGAGGGTATCATGATGAAACTGAAACTGTGCAGAAAAGCTTTCTTGAAGTGGCTGAAAATCTGGCAAAAGTAATCAAAGAAATGGGCAACCCTTTTCAGGAAGGTTCAGTGGAACTGACTGTGCTAGACAGTCATGAAATCATGGACAGCAAAGTTAGTGAATCCTTGAGATCTATGAAGGGCCTTGGACAGACACAGTTCACAAACTTTATTGAGAGGCTCAAGACACCCAGTAAATTCTATGAACCAGTACACAAAAACAAAATTCTCTTGTTCAGTTGCAAGATGTCTACTACAGAATCCAAGGGCAAACAATCACTTCCAAGCATAAAGGATGATTGTAATCTATTCTTGCGCCTCTTCATATCATGCCAGAACAGACAGTGTGATTTAAATGAATTCTTTCAACATGAAAATAAAATTGCCCACCATCACTGGCACAGAATGGACTGATGCACCAGGGCACCAAGTCACAGCTGCTGCCTCTACTAGAACAGCATGCATCAGACATCCCTGATAAAGAGCCTACCGCCGATGTTACCATAATGGATGGTGCAGCTCTTATAAATGCTAACCAAGAAGAAGTCTACATTTGATCCAAGATTCAAAAGCATACACAGAAGTACAAGCAAACACACGTTGTATTTGATGTGTATAGGACAGACAGTATGAAAGCACAAACAAGACAAAAAAGAGGCACAGGAGTTCGCCAGAGAGTAATTAGCACAGGAAAAACTCCTGGCAATTGGGCCAGCTTCCTCAGGAATGACCACAACAAAACTGAACTATTTGTATATTTGGCAGACACAATCATTTCATTTCAAGCAGATGATACATCATGCATAATTGCCACTTTGTAGCAAAGCTGAACAAGACACTGCTGGCCTATAAGGCTGCACTCACGAAGAGGCAGATACTAGAGTCCTTTTACATGCTGCAAAGCATGAAGATAGCTCAAGTGCAATCATATGTAGTACAGACACTGACATTGTCATCATAGCAGTATCTAGCATAGAAAAAACTGGTTTGGGCAAACTATGAATCAAATTTGGTAGAGGAAAAGACATGAGGTGGATACCTATCCATGAAATTGCAGCAGCCATGGGACCAAAAGCCTCAGCCCTTCCCTTTTTCCATGCATTTAGCGGGTATGACATGGTGTCTGCCTTTCATGGAAAGAGGAAGAAGTCTGCAAGGCAAACATGGACTGTGTTTCAGCATGCCACACCCACCTTCACCAAACTAAGTTCAACACCAGCAGCTGTAGAAAATGAAGACCTGCAAATTATTGAAGAGTTCGTGGTGTTAATGTACAACAGAAGCAGTTTGTATGAAAATGTAAATGAGGCTAGACTTGATCTCTTTGCAAGAAAGAAAAGAGCTTATGATTGCATTCCCCCTACAAGGGCTGCTCTTAGAGAGCATTGCATGAGAGCTGCCGTTCAAGCAGGGCACATTTGGTGCCAGTCTTTAGTATGTCATCCAGTTTTGCCCAGTCCAAGCCACTAGGGATGGCAACAGATTGATGGCACCTGGTTTCCGTATTGGACAGATCTGCCAATAGTAGCAAAATCTTGCCAAGAACTGAATAAGTGTGGCTGCAAAGAGGAATGCCATGGCAGGTGCAACTGCTACAAATCTGGACTTAGCTGCACAGCTCTCAGCAGCTGCACTTGCTAAAACTAACTGATACACAAAACATATTGGATTCTATCAGGAGATACATACTTTTTTATCTTTGGCAGCCATTTTGGAAATATGGTGTTCATATGGTGGCCATATTGGAAACATGGGTTCACTTTATCTCTTCATGACAGTAAGAATGCCAAAATACAAATTCTCAATCATTATATGGACAGTATGCAACTTTTATAGGCTTATGAAATGAAAATATTTGAAATATACAGCAAATTTGCTGCCATTTTGGAAAAGAGGTGGCCGGAGGTTGATTTTAATTTATGGGGATAATAATAGTTCTCATGCCAAATCTGTTGCTTGTATCACCATTTGCACTTTTTCCCCATTATCCCGCTCCACTACATCATAGGTCTCAGCGCTTGTCCTCTGGCCTAAATTCTATATTCTCTTCTGTTATTTCCTGATCCAAAGCTTATTCCGAAGGTGACCCGGCTATGCCCCATTACATACTTATGTGAAAGTAATAATGCTAACGAATTAACAGCAGAATATCATTCCAGGGTGTAATAATACTAGCACGCTTTCCCTCGTATCTTTGGAATGTTCATCAGGTGGAGATCAAATTAAGCAGTTTTTGACACCGTTTCTAATATCTCATTTAGACTAAAAGCATTATTTGGTTACTTACATTGAAGAAGAATTTTCAGGAAGGAACATGGAATAAAAGGGAAAATAAATTTCAGGACAAAGAATGAACAGATAGTAAGAAGTATACCTTAGTTTAACCAGACCACTGAGCTGATTAACAGCTCTCCCAGGGCTGGCCCGAAGGATTAGATTTATTTTACGTGGCTAAGAACCAACTGGTTACCTAGCAACGGTACCTACAGCTTATTGTGGAGTACGAACCACATTGTAGCGAAAAATGAATTTCTATCACCAGCAATAAATTCCTCTTATTCTTCACTGGCCGGTCGGAGATTCGAACTAGCGGCCAGCAGAGTGCTAGCTGAGAACGGAACCCACTCTCCCAACGAGGAACTACAGATTCGTATGAAAATTTTAAAAAAGCAACTCAGCAAATCAGTTAAAACGCACGCAGGAAAAAGCGTTACACATTGAAAAAATAAAAAAAAACTATATAGAGAAAAGGTGATTAAGAAGTTTCGCAAAGATCTTAGAATATTTTTTAGGAAGAAAATGAAGAGACAGAGGGACTGAATATAGAATTTAGGCCAAAGACCAAACGTTGGAACCTATGAGGTCATTCACCGCTGAAAGGGAAATTGAGAGCTAAAAGGTTTGAACGGTGCAACAGGTGGAACACCTCGCAATTGCACTATGAAACAATTGTTAGGAGAGGGTGCAAAGTAAGATGGCAGAAAGAGAATATGAACGGAGACACAGTAAAAGGAATGGAAGAGGTTGCAGCTAGGGGCCGAAGGGACGCTGCAGAGAACCATAAGTAATGACTACAGTTCACGTGTGAGGTGCACCAGCGGCACTAATGACCCGGTCGTTAGTGCACCTCAAACGTGAACTGTAGTCATTACTTATGGTTCTTTGCCATTAGATATTGTTGGTTTTATTATAACTATATCATAGTTAGACATACCTACAGTGATAGCAAGCTGTATCATTAACAGCCAATCATACTAAAATTAAGCAAATCGTCTGTTGAAATTCAGGAATAGAAAAGGTTGGTATAATCCATTTCATTTAATTTTTAACTTGCTTCTAGTATACAGCTTGCTATTGCTGTAGGTATATCACAACTATGATAGTTATAGTAAAACTAACAATAGTTAACAGCATAAGCCGAGAGCACCACGAAATATTACGATGACATTCACCAAACGATGCCAGAGATAGGATAAGAGAGGTTCCATTTTCTGGCAATAACTTAGCCCGTGTCTTCGGAAATGACTCTTGGCGAACAGCAAAGATAAAAAAGATACGTATGGTGATAAATATGATTAAAAAATTCTCGTAGTAGCAAGAGTTTTGAATGGAGAAATAAATCCAGTCATGTATGGGTACATATATTTAAAAATAGACCTCTACAGACATCTATTTTAAATATATATACCTATACATAACTGTGGATTTACTTCTCCATATTGTATATATGACTGCAAATACCTGTTTTTGCCATCATCTACATATGTTTTATCTATTAAATTTTGCTTCGTTTCAAGATTTTTTTACATCCTTGTAATGATCATTATTTACTTTAGTCTTTCCCTCTTTTGAAAATGTCTGTTGCGGTCTCAGAAGAAGAAGAAGAAGAAGAAGAAGAAGAAGAAGAAGGAGCTTCTTACGTTGGGAAAGTTTCTAGGTTCACTTTCCTTCTCCTTCTGAAAATGTCCCTCAAAGATATTGTTGTATTACTGCGCTTTCACATCTCACAGAGGTTCCTCCAAGCATCAGTGGAACGCCCCACTGTGAGCATTTCTTGAGGTTCTTTGCAACGTCCCTCCGGCCCCTAGCTGCAACCTATTTCATTCCTTTTACTATGCTTCCGTTCATAGTTTCTTTCTTCCACTTTACTTTCCACCCTCTCCTAACATTTGATTCAAAGTGCAACTGCCAGGCTTTCTTCCTGTTACACCTTTTAAACATTTTGCTCTTCATTTTCCTTTCAGCGCTTGGCCGTTGGTCTAATTCTTATATTCCATTTCCAATTCCAACAATGGAACTGAATTTGTAATGAGAAACCTCCCTGGATGTAATTAGGAAGATAATATGAAAAGTCTAAATAATATTCCATCCTGTGAAAATGACTTAAAGAAGAGCATATTTCCAGGTATTATAACAAGACCACTGACCCACAGTTCGTCTGATTACGGAAATGAAGTATTTCTTTACTTCTGAGTAATTAAATACATCAAAAGCAAAACATGGGTTACTGTTTATAATTATCTTTGCTGACATATTCCATAAATAATTAATTTTCATGTAACAAAACTCTTATTAACATGACCCTTGAGAGAGCTTTGTAAAGACCAAGTTATTCAGGATAAAAAAAAATTATCCTTTTTCAATGAAGTCAAAGTAATGAATAGTTAATTCTGGGGTTTTACCGAGATAAATTATATTATTGTTCAAGAGCGGCAGAAGAACTGGTAATATGTTCTAACTCGATTCATACACCGTTCTACAAAAGAAGCATCGTGTAGTGTACAGTGCCAGTATAATTATGATAATTGTCAACGTTATCATTATTGTAATTCTGAATATTTTTCTTTTATCTTTTAATGTTGCCAATGGATTTCATAAAAAAATTGTTACCATAAAAGAGATAAAGAGAGAGAGAGAGAGAGAGAGAGAGAGAGAGAGAGAGAGAGAGAGAGAAGAGAGAGAGAGAGAGAGAGAGAGGGTGGCCAGTTGCTTGGGGAATGAAAGAGAGAAAGAGAGAAAGAAACAGAGAGAAAAGGAGAGAGAGAGAGGGGAAGAGGGTTGGGGAGAGAGAAGAGAGAGAGATGAGGGGTGTTAGGAGCAACAAAGAGTGAGAGTGGGGCGTATGGGGAGAGATAGAGAGAGAGAGAGGGGATAAAGGAGGAGAGAGAGCGAGAGGCAGAGAGAGGGGGAAGGGTTGGAGAGAGAGAGAGAGAGAGAGAGAGAGAGAGAGAGAGAGAGATTCTCTCCTAGCCACAGGAAAGAGTAGTTTATATATATATGTATATATATATATATATATATATATATATATATATATATATATATATATATATATATATATATATATATATATATATATATATATATATATATATATATATATATATATTTAAAGGACACATATGTTCATTTCATATATGCAATACTATAAGATGTGATGGAAGAGAAATAGCTGTAAGATGGTAGTAGGTCAGACAGACAGTTGCAAAATCATTGCATTCAGCAAATAGTTGGTTACCTCAGCTGTTCGGCTTGATGAACACACAATATTGGCTTTGGGTATGTGAAACAGATGACCGAGTTGATACGTGAGTACTTAAGTTCATACGTTAGAAAATCTAGATTTTGTGTCTAATTCTGCCCAAAAGTAAGTCCGATCGTTCATTAGCTAAGCTTGAGCGAAATCGTTAAGACGTGGCTTTGAGTGTTCCAAACTTTTAGAACTGGCAGAATAAGGTAAAGTTCAGACTCTTTTTTTTCTGTGTGAACTGTAGACTTATGATTTTTACCATGTCTCAAGACATTTATGAACTTGTATGGAAAGTTGAACATGACCATTCATGCCATTTTAATATTCTATCTTGTTGTGTGTTGCTTAACATTATTAACCATGCATTTTACACTTTTCATTATTATGTTTTGCACTTGTATATTTTTGGGAGATTACTATTGTGCTTAATTCTTTCGACAGATGTCTGTGGTGATGTCTGTGGTAACATGGTGGCATTGTGGTGACATTATGGCAATGTCGTTATTTCTCATGTGGGTGACTTGAGACCAGACTTATAATGTCTAAGATGGAGTATGTGAGAGTTTTGAATTTAAAGGTTTTTAGCTATCGTAAGACTTTTAATCAGAGTTAGATTATTTTGACTTGATAATTAATTTAGGATGCATTTTAATCTTTTCCTTGTTCGTTCATTACTTGTTGGGTTGCTTTGAATAATAAATCTATTTTTGTAGGAAAGATCGTGTTTCCTTAGATGATCCATTCCTTTTGAGGATGATATTCGAGAGAGAGAGAGAGAGAGAGAGAGAGAGAGAGAGAGAGAGAGAGAGAGAGAGAGAGAGAGAGAGAGAGAGAGAATGCGAGACAAATGCTAATGCGAGGGAGAGAGAGAGAGGGAGAGGGGGATCAGTGTGAGTGAGTGTCAGGGGGAGTGTTAGGAAGGGGAAAGGGGCGAAATACCATGCTGTTCCTGGAGATAGATCGCCAAAGGCAACGTTACGTAAATATTTCTACACGAAATATTGAGATCTGTTGTAAGGGGTATAACAGATTTTATTGGTGGCAGCGGTGGTCGTTACATTTTATTGGTGGCAGCGGTTAAAAAGTTTTATTTGGAGTTAAGATAGCGAAATAGGGAGATTAGAAATAGACTAATTGACAACATTATCCCCAAGGCACTCGTTGATAGCTGGCTAGCCACAAGGCACAAGGCGTAGCTCAGTGTGGAAATATTGTGAGACGGGGGGGAGCCATATTCCGAAAATCACGAGTGACACCGTGTTTTTTTTTTTTTGTTTCTATTTAAGTATTCGGGAGTGGTGAATTGTGAAAATAGATCTGCGTGATATGTAGAGCAGTTTGGGGTTAAGAAAACACCCAAATAAGTGTGAATAGTGGCGACTGTGAGTTAATTAAGGGGATGGTGACTTTACAAAAATCACTTCCATTTCCTTTTGTTTTTACCTCGAGTCGGTGACTTCCCACTCTCGCAAGCTCCGTTTTCTGTTAGCAGACACGAGTGATAAAGCAAGTATTCCGTTTTCTGTTGCTTTTTTTAGGGGAGGGTTATCTTTCGCCTTTCTTTCCTTTTCTTTTCATGTTATTACGATCGGGACGTGTGAACATTCACAAAATGTCAGACTCAGACGCAGGTACGTCACAGTCAATTGTGACCCATAGGCTGACGAACTTCAATGCAGGTATTACCAATTTTAAGGGCCTAGTTGACGGGAAATTAACTCAAAATGTGGAGACATTTATTGAATCAGTAGAAAATTACCTGAATTCTAAAAAAATTACAAATGGCGCCGAAGGGAAAACACGGGGTAGTTTTACTAGATATGACAGAAGAATTCCACATGATGCAAGTTCTAGGTACACAAACGAACATCAGAATTTTCACAAGATAAGTTTGAAGACGGACACAGGATAATGAGCAATCAGGTCTTAGAATCACCAGAACCTAGGCCGGTTGTACGTGGTTTTTCTAATGGCATTGAAATTTCTATCTTCATTGATTCTGGCAGCTCAGTTAACTTGATAGATGCTGATTTTTTCCAATCGAAATTTCCAGAGTGTAAATTAGTCCCAACTAATGAGACAGTGTGTGATGTACAGGCGAGAAGATTGAATATCTTAGGTTCGTCATCTCTTACGCTTTGTATCGGTGAAAAGACAATAGTAGAACCATTTTTGGTCATAGAAGGATTAGCCTTAGGTGAAATGGTTTTGCTAGGACACCCTTCTTGCATGCGACATAACATCAATATTCTTACGGGAATTCAGGGGATTACAATAGGTGGGCCAGGTTGTTTTGTTCCATATAGACACATGGAAAAAACTTGTGAGAAACCCAAGATGCAGACTGCGACATGTGTAACACATTCATTAGAGAATGAAGACATTCCGCAAACGTTTTTCAAAGGATTTTTGTTAGAAGATATTGAATTGTACCCGCAAGTTCCTACACTGATTAAAGTGTCGGTGAAAGAGAAAAATTTTCCTTCTCAAGTATGCGTTGTTGAGGGAACCGAGAAATTCAAAGACGTTGTGAGTATGATGTCAGTAAATGAAGTTTCAGCCGCAGGCGTAACTACAGTACAATTAGTAAGCTATCAAGACTCAGTGAAAAAATATCACAAGGGTACTTACGTAATTGATTTTGAAGAGTTTAAGGAAGAACATAAGATAGTGAGTTTTTGTGGAGACAGTAACATGTTTCCCAGCGAGGAGCTACAATTCAGAAGTCAAGTTCTTCACGAACATTTGGCAAAAGCTGATTATTCCGAGTATTCAGATAAAGTAGAGAGAGTGTTGAAAGAATATTTAGATATTATTGCTTTGAAGGAGATAAACTAGGGTTACAGATGTTTTAGAACATTCAACCCGCCTAGAGAAAGGTACAAATCCCATATATATTCCAGCGTATCGAATTCCTTTTAAGATCAGAGAAGAAGTAGAAAAAGAAGTTCAGAAGTGGGAGTCGGAAGGTATTATTAGGCCAAGCTCCTCACCTTTTAATTTTCCTTTACTAAGCGGTCCCAAAGAAAGACGGTAGCATCAGAGTGTGCGTAGACTTTCGTAAATTGAACGAAAAGACATGCCCAGATAGATACCCTGTAGCTTGTTTGCCTGATTTGTTTGTTGAAATCGGTGGCAAGAATATATATTCGTCTATAGATCTTATGCAGGGGTTTTTGCAAGTTCCTCTTAGCGAGAATAGTCATAAATTTGCAGCATTTTCTGTACCAAAGGGACATTACGAGTTTAATAGGATGCCTTTTGGATTACAAGGGTCCCCAATAACATTTACTAGGCTGGTTAACACAGTACTTCACGGTTTATTAGGAAAGTCGGTGTTTGTGTACATGGACGACATTCTCACATGCACAGATACAATCGAAGAACATCTAAAGGTGTTAAAAGAAGTCCTCAAGCGACTAAGGTTCGCTGGATTAAAAGTCAAATTGGCTAAATGTGAGTTTCTGAAGAAAGAAATTGTCTATCTAGGTCATGTTATCTCTAAAGAAGGAGTCAGAGTGAATGATGACAAAGTCAAGGCTATCGTGAGTTTTCCAGTTCCCAAAACCAGGAAGCAGATTCGTTCATTCCTAGGTATGTCGGGTTTCTTTTGCCGTTTTATGCGGAATTTTCCTACAATAGCGTCTCCATTGACAGAAAAATTACAAGAAGACGTTAAATTTGTTTGGGGTGACAGTCAGCAATTAGCTTTTGAGAAGCTTAAGAATGCTTTAGTGAACCCACCTGTTTTGAAGTTTCCAGATTTTAGTCAACCGTTCACCTTGGTGACTGACGCAAGTCAGGAAGGTATAGGTGCGTGTTTGATGCAGAAATTTGAGGGAAAATTACACCCAATTGCTTTTTATAGCAGAAAGTTCAAAACGCGTGGTAGTAACGAAAGGCTGATGTCAGTTGTGGACAAGGAGGCTTTCGCAGTCGTCTCTAGCCTTGTTCATTTCAAGATGTTGTTGTTGGGAAATAAAGTTGAGATTTTTACAGATCATCAACCGTTGTTAGAGCTTTTTAATAAGCCAAATTTATCGCCCAAGAGAGCACGTTGGTTTTTGACATTGAGAGATTTTGATGCAAGCCTCAAATACATTGAAGGTAAGCATAATGTAGTTGCAGATGCATTGAGCAGATATTTTCCGGTTAAGGATGAGGGAGTACATACCGAATCCTATGTGGGAGACGAGAGTAGACATTTGATGTCTCATGTCTCGGATACTAGTAGTTCTGAGATATCGCATGTAGGGGACATACACGTTCCTATAGTGCATACTTCGGAGAGAAATAGTGTGTCAGCAGTCTCGGAAGAGATTGTTATTCGTGATGTTGAGGGAAACGTTGTGTGTTATGTTACTGGTGAAAATATCACTTGGGACATACCTTTGCTCGAAGAGAAGCAAGATGAAGATAAATTACTACCAGATGCTAAGACATTTCTCAGAGGAGTTTCACCGAAGAAAGGGTATAAGTTGCCTTTTTCTGGACTGCAGTTGGAGAATAATTTATTAGTTAGGAAAGTTAAGTATAACTTGCGAAGTACTCTAAGCATGGGTGAAATTACACAAATCATCATGCCAGAGAGTCTAGTACCACAAGTTCTAGATATTGTACATTGTAAATTTGGTTCTCCTCATTTAGGTGTTGACAAGACGTATGAAAACGTCAGGTCAAAGTTCTTTTGGAAAAATATGTTTTCCGCACTAGAGGCCTTTGTGAAGAATTGCACTATTTGCAATGCGAATAAGCCGGCGACGACGGTGTCGTGTCTTTTGGGTTCATATCCCGTACCAAATAGGCCGTTTCAGAGAGTGCATATGGATATTCTGGGTAACTTCTCAGAATCTGCTTATGGATATAGATATCTATTAGTAGTTGTTGACGAGTTGACTCGTTTTGTCGAGATTTTCCCACTGAAATACAAGTCAGCTGAGGAAGTAGCTATAGCGTTCTTTAAGGGGATAATTTGTAGATATGGTGTTCCTGAATGTCTGCTCACAGACAATGGTAGGGGATTTATTAATAAGACTTTAGACGGTCTTGCTAATTTACTGGGAATAAAGAAAGTATCTATAATCCCGTATAGACCAGAAGCGAACGGGTTATGTGAGAGGGCGAATCGGAAAATAATTGAAGCTTTACGCATGACAGTGGGCGGTTCTGATACACATTGGGACAGATCTTTGGATGAAGTGCAATATAGTATCAACACTATGGCGAATGACACAATTAAGATATCTCCAGCAGAAGCTTTGTATGGGTACAAGTTGAAAGGACCTTTTGATTTGTTATCAGAGCAAGTTAAGGGCGATGTTACGGTTACTTCGTTGATAAAGATTTGCGCGTATCAGTAAAGAACTTGAACTTAGTTCGCGCGCAATAGTAGAGAAGAGTAACGCAAAATAGCGGGGAGTAGCTATTTCCATGGGTGATAGAGTGTTTGTTAAAGAGAATGTTCGGAACAATCCGAATTATAAATTAAGTCCAAAGTTCCATGGACCTTTTGAGATTGTAGAGATCAAAAAAGGGAATAGATTTGTAATAAAAGATGTAAATACTGGTGTGACGAAATTGACCCATATTTCAAAATTAAAGAAAGTTGGGATGTAATGGAACATTTGTATATAGTTAGAGGGATAAATGGGTTGATATTTGTATATACTGTATATAATACTTATTATTTTTTTTTTTTTTTTTGTTCCATGTTCATTTTAGATGAAGTAGAGAATAAGAGAACTTTGCCAGTCTCTTTAAATAGATTAATGAGAGAAATAAGAATAACATTAGATAGAGTTGATAAAGGGATAGATAAAACGTTAGAATGGATTCCTGACGTTACTCCAGGAAATTCACCTTCTGTAGAGAATAGGAGAAGTAAAAGAGCAGCACCTTTAGTTCTTCTAGGTGTTGGTGTGATTGCGGCGATTGGAGCTATGTCTATCGGAAGTTTAGTCAAAGTAGCAGAAGTTCAAAGAGTCCTAATAGCTCAGGGGAAACAGTTAAATCAGTTGCAAGAAAGTAATGAGAAATTGAGATGTGGTTTTGAAACAATTAGACATTCTTTGAATGATTTGTTAGTTACAGTAGAAGGTTTGAAAGAAGATCTTGATGTGACAATAGCACTTCTTATGATCCAACATACTTTTCTTAATATTGAGAAAGAAACTGATTCCTTAAGGATAGAAGTGCAAATGCAAATAAAAGCAATTATTGCTGCAGCAGATGGTCGTGTGTATGGTGATATATTACCTTTAGGATACTTAGAAAACGTTCTAAGGAATTCCGCTTATCTACATGGGGTGAAAGTATTATTCACAGGAGGAGATTCGTATTTATATTATAATGTTTTGAGAGTGAGATTGTCTGATCAGGGATTGATAGTATACGTTCCTGTCAGTACCATGAAGCCTTTTCTTAGTTTTATTATTAGACCTTTTCCGAGTGCTTTTGTAGACTTAATAGTGACATGGGATGGATTAGAGACCATGTTCATTTTGGGAGATCAATATCAAGGTTCGGGAGTTGATTATAAGACAGGTTGTACCTTGGTTAGGGAGAAGTATGTGTGTGACAGTAATGTTTTCCAGTTGAGAGTTGTATCTGTGGGTGGTTGTGAATTATCATTAGTTCACAGACAGAATCCGACAGAATGTGACTTTATACAGTTTCCATGTGAATACCACATAATCTCCACCAGAACTCTTACTGCCGTATACTGCAAAAAATGTCCTGTTACGACGATGTGCCAGGGTAACAAGTCGACATCATTCATTCATCAAGGATCTAAGCTGTTTGGCGCTGCGTGTTGAGTAGTATCAACAGACTTCCTCGTAATTAGCCGTGCTGTGTTCAACAGTTCCGAGAAGATATTCATGTGTCATATGCGTAACGATCATGATGTAGTTCCAGTGCCTACAACAGTGATACCGATAACTGTTCCGCCGTTAGAAGAAGACGATGATCCGTTGATGGTCGAGTACCAGGAATATATTTTACCATCAATTTTGATAATTTTAGTGGCTATTTTACTGATAATTCTTATTGTGGGAGTAGTTAAGCTTATTTGTGCTTGTAAGACTAAATGCAAGGGCTCTAAGAAAACGACCCCAGTGACTTTGCAAGTACTTCATGAGAGCAGTACTTAAAACTGCAGTTCAGTAGACATTGCTAATTGAGCATAGCTCTATTTGTTATGTTTTATACATTTGCTTTTGTTTTAGTTCGCCGTTAAGAGAGCGAGACGCTCTTATGGGGTGGCCGAGCACTATTTAAAGGACACATATGTTCATTTCATATATGCAATACTATAAGATGTGATGGAAGAGAAATAGCTGTAAGATGGTAGTAGGTCAGACAGACAGTCGCAAAATCATTGCATTCAGCAAATAGTTGGTTACCTCAGCTGTTCGGCTTGATGAACACACAATATTGGCTCGGGTATGTGAAACAGATGACCGAGTTGATACGTGAGTACATAAGTTCGTACGTTAGAAAATCTAGATTTTGTGTCTAATTTTGCCCAAAAGTAAGTCCAATCGTTCATTAGCGAAGCTTGAGCGAAATCGTCAAGACGTGGCTTTGAGTGTTCCAAACTTTTAGAACTGGCAGAATAAGGTAAAGTTCAGACTCTTTTTTTTTTTCTGTGTGAACTGTAGACTTATGATTTTTACCATGTCTCAAGACATTTATGAACTTGTGTGGAAAGTTGAACATGACCATTCATGCCGTTTTAATATTCTATCTTGTTGTGTGTTGCTTAACATTATTAACCATGCATTTTACACTTTTCATTATTATGTTTTGCACTTGTATATTTTTGGGAGATTACTATTGTGCTTAATTCTTTCAACAGATGTCTGTGGTGATGTCTGTGGTAACATGGTGGTAACATGATGGTAACATGGTGACATTGTGGAGACATTATGGCAATGTCGTTATTTCTCATGTGGGTGACTTGAGACCAGACTTATAATGTCTAAGATGGAGTATGTGAGAGTTTTGAATTTAAAGGTTTTTAGCTATCGTAAGACTTTTAATCAGAGTTAGATTATTTTGACTTGATAATTCATTTAGGATGCATTTTAATCTTTTCCTTGTTCATTCATTACTTGTTGATTTGCTTTGAATAATAAATCTATTTTTGTAGGAAAGATCGTGTTTCCTTAGATGATCCATTCCTTTTGAGGATGATATTCGAGAGAGAGAGAGAGAGAGAGAGAGAGAGAGAGAGAGAGAGAGAGAGAGAGAGAGAGAGAGAGAGAGAGAGAGAGAGAGAGAGAAAATCTATTTTTGTAGAAAGATCGTGAGAGATCCATTCCTTTCCCGGATGATATTCTGAAATCTATTTTTGTAGGAAAGATCGTGTTTCCTTAGATGATCCATTCCTTTCGAGGATGTTTCCTGAGAAGGAGAAAGGAGAGAGAAAGAGAGAGATGCTGTTCCTGGAGATAAATGCTAATGCGAGAGAGACAATAAGAGAGAGAGAGAGAGAGAATATGTTTAGTGTCAGGGGAATATTGAGATCTGTTGTTCCTGGAGATAACATAAATAATACATATAAATATATATATAAATATTGAGACCTGTTGTATATAACATATATATATATATATATATATATATATATATATATATATATATATATATATATATATATATATATATACATATATGTATATATGGATGAAATTGACGGGTTAATTCTTAAACCTCTTCTCAAACAGGTGCTCCAGGAAACACGACCACCAAACCGATCGCAAAACAGGAGCTAATGAGGTCAAAACCACTAAGGAATTGTTTTCCCTCCTTCTTGGGAAACGGTCACCTGCATACCATCTGCGACTTAATGCCACACCTACATATGCTTTGTATATATACTCCTGTAACATTTCATCTGTCCATATTTTACCAGTGAACAGGGGCACAGAAGGAAGTGCTCGAAATATATGGTTGCAACATTCAAATAGTGTTTTATGGGCCTTCTTATCTCCATATTACACTGTGGTACTACAAAAAGAATACCTTAGTTTTACTAGACCACTGAGCTGATTAACAGCAGGTAAAAGACATTCATATATACTGTGTATATATATATATATATATATATATATATATATATATATATATATATATATATATATATATATATATATATATATATATATATAGAGAGAATATAGAGATATATATATATATATATATATATATATATATATAAAAATATATATATATATATATATATATTATTATGTATATATATATTTATGTATATATATGTATATACACTCCTGTATGACTTAGTTCTTAATAATTCGAAAAATTTTCCATTTCATGAGGGGGATAGATATAAAGTTAAATATATCTTAGTTTAACCAGACCACTGAGGTGATTAACAGCTCTCCCAGGGCTGACCCGAAGGATTAGATTTATTTTATGTGGCTAAGAACCAATTGGTTACCTAGCAACGGGACCTACAGCTTATTGTGGAATCCAAATCACATTATAATGAGAAATGAATTTCTATCACCAGAAATAAATTCCTCTTATTCTTCACTGGCCGGTCGGATATTCAAACTTGCGGCCAACAGAGTGGTAGCTGAGAACAGAGCCCGCTCACCCAACGAAGAACTAATAGCTACCAGTATTGGAGTGACAGGAGATTTTTTGGGAGTGGTCTGCTGTTCCCTTTCAAGGGTTTGGACTTACTGAGCCACCAGGGAAAACACCTGGAAAAGATAATCACTGTCCCCTCCTAGCCAATCCCAAACCTAACTCACCCCCTCCCCCCTTTGTATTTTCAAATTACTGGCGAAAGATCCTCTCTCATTAATCTGCAGGTACATGCTTAGGTCGTCACTGTAAGACATTTTCTGCCATAAACAGGGCAAGATGACAGAGGTCATCAGTTAGTCTGCTTGAGTCTGCCAAAGGCTCTGCCAGTCTAAGGATTGAGCTCTGAGCCTTGGAGGCTCCTCACTTTCCCATACAATGTGGAGGACTTTGACCTTTGAACCAGACATCATCACAAGATAGTTCAGATCTACCTCACCTGGAGAATCTTCTATCCAAGCATCATTAAGAAGCAAAGTACGGTGCGTCCTGTGATCAGTGGGTTAGTTCTAAGCCAGTGTAACTTTTCTGACTCGATACCCCTCTCAATTCATAATTTAATTCAGTCCTTTTCCTTTGACCTTGCAACAGTGAATTTATCAATGCCAGTGTGTACCTATTGCTAGCAAGTGAGTAGAGTAAAGGGTCTCCATCCAATTCTTGAGAGTGTAATCTCATTATTAGTCTTACCATTCCAGGAGTGTCATCAGTGCCACTATCAGCCTAGCTATGCTTGTATGTTCCCATTTGAATGGAGAAACCAGATCCTGTCGGGCTAATATAAAAATTGCCTAATCGGCTCAAGGG
Source organism: Macrobrachium rosenbergii (assembly GCF_040412425.1). NCBI lineage: Eukaryota > Metazoa > Arthropoda > Malacostraca > Decapoda > Palaemonidae > Macrobrachium > Macrobrachium rosenbergii. The sequence goes on along the minus strand of NW_027100719.1, from coordinate 2,284,384 downwards.
ACCACTTGCAAGTGGCCAGTATTCATAATTGTGAAGCGTTATCCAATTCACTCCATCATATGCTGTGTACATCCCAAGTTGATTAATTTAGTGAAAATGTTCAGTTTTCCTTGGTAATTTCTCCCATATTGTTTTTGTAAATAATAAATTACTGTTAAGAAACCCACTTTTGCTTGGCAACCTACCAGTTATTTGTTATTTTTGCACTTCTTTAGTTTATGGGCTTACGAGGGGTTTCTGAAAGGCCAAGATTATTAACTTAAAATGACAAACCGCAGTTCCCCTCGAATATAATTTATATATATATATATATATATATATATATATATATATATATATATATATATATATATATATATATATATATATATATATATATTATATATATATATATATATATATGACATTTTTTTATCACTTAAATGATTTATATATCATTTACAAATATCATTAATATCAAATCCACTAACCTAAAAATATCCCGATGAGAATTATCACCGAAAAATAAATTTTATAAGTGATAAATGGAAAACCACTGCCAATTCTCGATCCCACACAGATGCGCATCCAGCGAAACAACTGGCGCTAACCACCGGTGGTTAGCGTCGACTGAATTTGCTGGATGCGCGCCTGTGTCGAAATCGAGACTCGGCAGTGCCCGTCCATTTATCACTTATAAATTCCTTCGGTGATAATAAATCGGGGATATTCCTGAGGTAGTGTGGATTTGATATTAAGCGATATTTGTAGCTTCATGATCATATATATATATATATATATATATATATATATATATATATATATATATTTGTAACGACCTGAAAAAAACCGTTATGCAGGTTCTTTAACATACTCAGGACGGGGCTGTCATGACTGACGGCAGATGCAACAAACAAAGGAGGGGAAAACAACAAAAACAATAAAATGAGCTTAAAATTTATTTATTAAGGCAAGTATTTACAAGTGAGTTAGGTCTGGTAAAAAGATAAAAACCATAAATACAAAAA
>NW_027100719.1:2270877-2278377 GCF_040412425.1 Macrobrachium rosenbergii | reverse complement strand
AACTTAATAATTTTCATCTCATCCATTACTTGATAAAGTTACATTGATTTTCTCCAGTGATAAGTAAGTTTATGGGATCATTGTACCTTTAGTGATTCAGTCGCCTCTTTGTTATGAAGTTTCAAGTATCTGGTCGATGTGAGGTAACTTTTGGTATTATCATTTGTACAACAGATTTGTTGGTCTATTTGTGTAATAACCAGGTGCTTGATCACTTCATAACAAAAGATTTGGTGGCCAGAGCCGGGAAATTAAATCAAAAGATTTGTTGTCCATCATCCGGGAAATTAATTCAAATAATTTGTTAGCCAGACCAGGGAAATTAAATTAATTGGTGCCCATTGTCTAAGGAGAACTAAACAGAATATCACTCTGGTTTATGATTTGTACTGGTGGTGTTAGGAATATATTTTTGGTAGGAGAGTAACCATATAAAAGTGAATTGTAAACCCTTCTTGTTGAGTAAACTAGAAAAATGGCTCGGTTTGAAGTTCAGGAATTCACGCCAGCTCCAACCATCAGAAAGTTATCTAAATCTCACCTGACTAAGGGACAGTGGATTCGCTTAGCAATAACATATGGGGCTAATGTTACTTTTGATATGAGTGAGGCAGAAGTTAAGTGTGTCGCAATCAAGGCATTAATAAGCTTTGGTAAAGTAGAAGGCGAATTAGCAGAAGCTTATGATCTGTTGAATGCAGCTGAGATAGAATTCTCAAATAAGGTAAGGCAAGAGAATGAGAACGGTGATGTACAGGCAGAATTTAGGAGTTTAGACTCAGAAGAGTTTTGGAGTAAAATGAAGGTGTCAGAGTCAGAAGAAAACTTACTTAGACTGCAGATACAGGCTGATAAAGAAAAAGAAGCAAGAGATAAGGAAAGAGAAAAAGAAAAAGAAGAAAGAGATAGAGTGAGGAGACAAAAAGAAGAAGAAAGAGAAAAGGCAAAACATGAAAGGGAGTTGGACTTAATCAGAGCTCGATCTTTACTGCCTGTAAACCCATATAACTATATTGTAACACAGACCCTGTGTTTGATGTAGCGAGAGTACAGAACTTAATTCCGAAATTTACAGAAGAAGCTCCAGATGAATTTTTTTATCACTTTGAAAAAGTAGCTTCAGGTATGGGATGGCCAGAGGATAAATGGTCAGTTTTAGTACAAAGTGTTCTCACTGGTAAAGGAAGAAGTGCCAACTTAGCCTTATCAGCTGAACAGTGTAAAGAGTACCAGGCACTCAAACACAATGTACTACAGCTATACCAGATGACCCCTGAACATTACAATGAAAATTTCAGATCTTTGGAGAAGGATGACAAGATAACTTTCTTGGATTACGCCTATAAAGTCAGGAGATGCTTTAAACGATGGCTAGAGGCAGCTAAAGTTAAGTCTATGGACGAACTTGAAGAATTAGTGGTCTTAGAGCAATATCTAAGAGGAATTCCTGAACATATAAGAGCTTATTTGAGAGAGAGAGAGGTGAAGAAACTTGATAAAGCTGCTACTCTAAGCGAGGATTATAATATAATATCCAGCAAAAAGAATTATAATGGCAGGTACCAGAACCAACAATTTACAGGTTATAGATCTCAATCAAATTTTAGGAACAGTGCTATGAAAAACCCATCTAATAATTATACCAGTGCCAAACCAGGATATACCTCATAGCAGTGGAATGCTAAACCCACCCCTTCTAGTCTATTCTCAAGACAAGTGCAGAAAATTAATGTTGTTTGCCACAAGTGTGGGAGAGTAGGACATTATAGTCGAGACTGCTATAAAGGGTATCAGCAGACTAAGCCAGTCGGACAGGTGACAAGGGCTAACCAGGTAAAGCCAACTACGAGAAACAATGTGGGACAAAATGAAGTCAGACAAGTAGAGTGCTTAGCAACCAGTGGAAATGCAAATTCCAGAAGTGAGTGGCTGAACAGTAAGGAGGCTTTTAAGCCATATATTTATGAAGGTATGCTGACAACCCCCTCTTTGAGTATACAGGTACCAGTGAAGATATTACGTGATACAGGTAGTAATCACAGTGTGATAATTCGAGGTGCTCACCCGCAGTTGGAGAAGAATCTCACCGGAGATTCAGTTATCTTAAAAGGTATAGGAGGAGAGGAAGTAACTCCTATATGCCGCTGACATTTGTCATGTGAATTAGTGACAGGCAATATTGATTTTGCAATAAAGGACGTGCTAGCTGTTGAAGGTGTGCATGTTTTACTGGGTAATGAAGTTGGTGGTGTTCCCTTCATTTCTTGTCCTGTAGTGACAGACAAACCATTAAGGATTAGCCCTACAACAGAATTAGAGAAGAAAAACCCTCACCTATTCCCAAGTTGTGTAACTACCAGGAGCATGAGGAAAGCTGAGCATAGAAGTGAAGAAACTGAAGATTTACCTGTACCAGAAGGATCCTTGAGCCTAGAAGAGTTGTTTCAAGAAGGTGAAGTTTTCCCTAATGTCAGTACTGAAGAAATTCTTGCAGAAGGAGAAAATCCTATTGTTGGTGAAGAGACTCCAAGTAGTCAAAATGTTTCTGAAGGCAGTAGTGAATCTACTGAAGTAACAGATATTGAGAGTACAACCTTAGAAGTTAGTCAAGTGACTAGAGAAAAATTAGTGGAATTACAGAAGACGGATACAACGTTGGCAGAACTGTTCTTCAGAGTTGTTGAACCAGAAGAAGTACAAAAAAACTCCCACCTGTTATTATCTAAGGGATGGATTGCTAATGAGGAAGCATCGACCTATAGATATACCAGGAAGTGCTGAATGGGGTGAATATCATCAAATTTTAATTCCATATACATTGAGGAAGCAAGTGGTAGCAGTAGCGCACGAAGCTGGACATATGGGAATCAGGAAGACTGTTGAGAAGGTTATGAAATATTTCTTTTGGCCTGGATTACACAAGGATGTCAGATTTTGCAGGGAGTGTCATACATGCCAAATAGCTGGAAAACCAAATGAAGCTATTCAAAAAGCTCCCCAACAACCGATAGAAGTTAGAGGAGTACCCTTTAGCAAAGTGATAATAGATGTGGTTGGTCCGCTTCCAAAAAAGAAGAAAGGACATGAATATCTGTTGACGCTAATGTGTCCCGTAACCAGATATCCAGAGGCAATTCCTATAAAGGCCCCCATACACTATCGAGCATCGAATCGCGCTTCGTGCAACGCGTCGAGTTTTCATAGTGTATGGGGGCTTTCGCATCGTGCAACGAGCCACTCGCAGCTGGCTCGACGCTATCAAGACATTCCTGATATTTTGTGGGCGGAGCTTCGAGCCAAGTGATAATTTGTTGGGTACACGAGGAAGGCTCCATTATTTTTGTATGTTGAGTGAAATTGAAGATGGATAGCGCCAATTCAAGAGAAGTGTTAAGTGACTTTATAGACCTATACCAGTCTTTCCCGTGTTTGTGGAAAATTAAATCTGCAGATTACTATAACAAACACGCAAAACAAATTGCTCAAGACAAATTAGTAGAAAAACTGAAAGAATGTGACCCTAATGCTGATCGTGAATCATGTTTACGTAAGATTAATTCTCTACGTGCATCATTTAGAAAAGAATTTAAAAGGTTCAGGCCTCATACAAATCTGGAGCCAGCACAGATGACATTTATAAGCCCAACTTATGGTACTACGAAAAATTACTCTTTCTGAAAGACCAAGAAATGCCAGGACGCTCTAGGTCTACTATAGAGGAGGAAAGCTTTGAAAGAGATGTGGTAAGGGAAATTTATATTTTTATTAAACACTAATTATCCTTTTACAATTTCAGGGATGCTTTCTCCTTGAACAATGTGACTTGTACTTAATATTTTAAGTACTATCTAGCAATGATATGAAGTTCTATACATACAATTATTAAGAAATAATATGCACTTCTTATACAGAATTAATTGTTTTAATTCATACAAAGTTCACCAAAACCTTAAAGCACCATGAACTAAATAATTAATTTGTTTAGAATTTAACTAACTATCCAATGGAAAAGTCTGAGACCAATTGTTAGTTTAATTTTTTTTTTTACTTATTTTTTTTTTTGGCTAAAGACTACGCTGAATTTATATAAACTTGGTCTCGTACTCTAGTTTCCTACTGACTTGTCTTGCCATGGAACCGCACCTTCTTCCATAAAATAAGCCATAAATTGATTCCTGACTTCTTTAGCTTCTTGCGGAGGGTTTCTGGTATGTGTCCTTTCCAAAGGTTGTAGAGCAACATCTCCGAGCATTACATCAGGAATGGTTAGGTTTTCAATGCCTAGGCCTATATCATTGCTTACATTTTCCGGCGGCAAATATGATGCACTACATTTTCTTCTCAAAAAGTTATGTAGAATGCAGCATGCTAATACTACTTTTTCTATATTAGCAATCTTTAGATTTATTGGTGAAGAAAAAATCCTAAAACGTGAAGTCATAATACCAAATACATTTTCGATTATTCTTCTTCCTCTAGAGAGCCTATAGTTAAATATTCTGTGCTCCTTTGTGAGGTCTTTAGAGGAATAAGGCTTTAAAAAATGCTTCCTTAACGCGAAAGCCTCATCTCCGATGAATACATATGGCAAAATTCTGCTACTATTTTCTGGTTTAGCTGGCTCTGGCAAATTCAGTTTCCCTTCGCTTAATAGGTCTCCGAATTTTGTGTTCTCAAGCACACCTCCATCTGATATTCGCCCATTAGTGCCAACATCACACATAATAAACTCATAGTTGGCATTTGCAAGGGCCAACAGCACAACACTATTGAATCCTTTGTAGTTCCAGTAATAAGACCCGGAATCATGGGGAGGAGTTATGCTTATGTGCTTGCCGTCAAGCGCCCCGCAACAATTAGGAAATTGCCATTTGTTTTCAAATTGTTGTGCGATTGCTTTCCATTCTGCGACACTCGAAGGAAACTGAAAAAGAGGAAATAAAGAAAATTATAAATATTATACCATATTATATAATGCAAATTTTAACAAGTTACTTAAAAAAAGTCACATGATATCAATTTTTTCCATCTGTAAATCCTAACTTTTTTTTTTTTTTTTTTTTTTAATGGACGGGAGAATCAGGACAGACCAGAAGGCTCATTCTCTAGCCTGACCTCAAAAAAAAAAAAAAAAAAAAAAAATATATATATATATATATATATATATATATATATATATATATATATATATATATATATATATATATAGAAAAAAAAACAATACAGAAGAAAAAAAAAGGGCAAAGCTGAAAGGGTAAAAGATGAAGTAAATAAATGTTTTATTTTTAGCCTGATTTTGCTTAGCCAACGAAACATTTATAAATGCCGAAATACAAAAGTTTGTACACATTTTAAATATTTTTCTTTCTTCCACAGCTGGATGAAACATCTGTTTCTTCACCAACAACTGTAACCATTCCCACTCCTGCTCCTTCTCCTACAGGCTCCGAAGCATCATCATCTACATCTTCTAAAGGATGCAAGAATTCACAGAGGGATTTTTATAAGTTACTCTCCGAGCGTCTCCAGAAAAAGCAAAGTAGTAAATTCGATGCTCAAGTTAAAGCTTGGGCAATCCAATTGGACGAACTCCCAGAAAGCACTTCGATGGAGGTTATTCGTCTGGTGAATGATGTTTTGTACAAGGCCAAAAAAGGATGCATTAATGAAATGTCCCATGTTGTCAATGGACACCTCAATCCTCTTTCTGGGACCCAACCTACAGGAGAGACCCAACTTGCATCATATTTCCATAACTTCTCTGGTAATGAATTCATATAGATAGGAAAATTATATAACTAGCATTATCAATGAAGGAGTTTTCATTTTTATTTTGTTATGTTACAGAAATGAATTTCTTATTGAATTTTCTTTAAGTAGGTAATTAGTTAGGAATCCTCAGTTTTCATTTTTATTTTGTCATTTATTTTTTTTTATTGAATTTTCTTTAAGTATATAATTAGCATTATCAATGAAGGAAAGAAATCCTCAGTTTTCATTTTCATTTTGTTGTTACAGAATTTTTTTTAATTATATACAATTTCTTCTATTTTTTTATTTTCATATAAGGATTTTGATGTTAGCTAAAAATAAAATATCATTAAAAACTGATATAGCCAGTGTTTTTTTTCCTTATCAAGTATCAATGTAGCTATAGGCTAAGGTACCTATAAGATAAAGTGATATTAAAATTGAAATTCATGTTTCCTTCAGTTAATTAATTACCTATCATTAACATATCTTTTATGACTGAATAACATTAATTAAAGCTTCTTCATCACAAATTTTTTAAACTTTGAAATGTATCGGTATCGATACATTGCTAAATAGAGATATCTGTCGGTATCGCTAAAAATGTTGGTATTGGCATATCACAAAGAAAAACAAATGTTGTCTTACCTTTAAGTAATGGGGTTTGAGCACTCTGTATATCGCATCACAGGTTTCAGGAATAATGTGTCCCAATGCTTGTGGAGAAATACACGTTGAGAATTTTAGATCTTCATAGGATTTCCCAGTTGCTAAAAAGCGTAATGTGGCTGCTAGACGCTGATGGGGAGAAATTGCTTCTCGAAGTTTCGTATCTTTCTTCTCAATAATAGGAGTTACCATGGAAAGAAGCTCTAGGAACGTATCTTCGTCCATCCTCAGATAGTTGAACCAATCTTGGGGCTCTTTCAATCTAAGTTCTTCTAGCAAATTGGTATGCGAGAAATCATTTCTCTTTAAAAGCCACGATTTGCTCCACTTTGATCGCTTTTTACGTTTTTTCTCTTCGAGAGCAACAGCAATGCTTAAAAAATCGTCTGTGTCTAGGTCTGAGGATGACATCTTCACTGTGCGGAAAAAGCGCTTAACTGAAACAAGGCTCTTTAGTGTGTGGCCTCCTTCGAGTTCGAGCCAAGCTTGAGGTGACTCGAAGCGCGATTCGATGCTCGGTAGTGTATGGGGCCTTAAGAAGTATATGTGCCAAGGTAATAGCTGAGAAGTTGGTGGAATTTTTTTTCAAATTTGGAATTCCAGAAATTATACAGGGCGATAGAGGAACGAACTTTACCTCTAAGTTATTCCAAGATGTGCTGAATTTGGCTAGGAGTAAAACAACAGTTATCTACCGCTTATCACCCAGAGACTCAAGGAGCTTTAGAAAGGTTCCACCAAACTTTGAAAAGTATGTTAACCAAATACTGTAATGAGTCGGGAAGAGAATGGGATGTTGGTTTACCCTTAATGTTATTTGAGGTAAGAAATATTTATCAAGAAAGTATGGGATGTTCATAAATGAAATGATTTTCGGTCGAGACGTGAGAGGTCCGTTGAAAATCCTTGCAGAGAACTGGGAAGAAAATCAAGAGGAAATCCAAGGAGAATATGTGAAGAACTTAAGGAAAAGTTTAGAAGAAATTAGAAAATTCTCTTTAGAAAATTTAAAGACAAGCCAAGAGAAAATGAAAAGAAAATATGATGCTAAGACTAAGTTAAGAAGCTTTAATGTTGGAC